>NC_025998.2:71516741-71624528 GCF_000442705.2 Elaeis guineensis
ACTTGATTCCAATGAAGCCCAAACTAAATCTAATTAAATCATATTTAATTAAACTTAATCTCAGTCCATTGGCTTAATCAAATTAAGCCAATTAGCAATCGAATTGCTAATCAATCCTCCTGCAACACTTGCACTGGGTTAAATGTCAATCGTATTGATCATTTAACCCTAGAACGATTTTTAATCGTTGATCAACCATCCGATCAGATCATGAACTCTAATGTGTGTGACCTCATAGGTCCGAACCTAAGCTGGTAGTACAAGAATAAATTTTTGTACCAATCAAAGTGACCATCTAGCAATGGTACCTGACGATCGGATAGGTCGAATGTGTAGAACAACATCCTTAGAACCCATACGGATATAGTTTTCATATAATTCATCCCCTTGACCAAAATGATCATAGGACACCCCAGAGTTCCACTGTCAACTCTGATCAGGTTGTCCATATTAAATTTTAAAATATCAAATCCATCTGATGGATTACCCTGGCCAAGGTTTTGCTAAATTGAAATACAGCGACTCATTCTTCTCCAATTCTTGGAGTGGTCAATCCCATCTCGATCACACTCTGACTTCGCAAGTATTTGACTGTGCCCAGAAGTCTTCCATCTTTGAATTAAAAATTTAGTTAGTCCAGTACCAAAGCACAGTGAGTTGCTTGCAAGTCACTGAGGCGATCTCAGGTCTAAGGGACACTTATACCTATATCCCATCAGAGACATTCTCGACAGCAGAATACTCTGGAGTTGGTCACGTTCAATGATGATGTACTAGTACATCTCACCTGTATGCCATACCAGTGTCTCCATACTCTTTGGTTAAGAGGACAACCAACTCATATGGCCTACAGCGACCTATGCTCGATAGAAGCTGTCGTCCTTATTAACAGCCTATCATTTGGTCGTGAACAGTTTTAAGGACTAATTGATAAATCCTCTCTTTATCGAATCTAAATAGTCCTAAAGACTTCATCATAACAATGGAGTTCATTAGAAGATGAAAGCTTATGATGAAAATGCCAAATATATTTTATTTATTAACAAATCAATTACAATACTTGGTTGCTCAACCGTCAACAGCTTGACGATTGGCTTTTTGGGACACATTTTCCAACAACAGCTTCCTTCGCAGCATCCGATACTATGATGTACTCTACCTCACAAATAGAGTCGGCCATAATATGCTGCTTGGAACTCTTCCAACAGATAGCTCCACCATTCAAAGTAAAGATATAATCCGACACACTTCTACTGTCATCATGGTCTGATTGAAAGCTAGAGTCTGTGAACCCCATAAGTTTCAGATCTGACTCACCATAAACCAACCATTGGTCCTTAGTATTTCTCAAATACTTAAGGATGGCTTTAACCACTTTCCAGTGATTTTCTCTAAGATCAGATTGGTATCTACTCATTACTCCTAGTGAGTATGCCACATCTGATCTTGTACATATCATGGCATACATGATAGATCTCACGGTCGAAGTATATGGGATTCTACTCATATGCTCTCTCTCTTCAGGAGTTGTCGGATAATCCTTCTTAGAGAGAGAAATTTCATGATCTATCGATAGATAGTCCTTCTTAAAATTTTCCATGCTGAACCTCTTCAGCACAGTGTCTATGTACATGGACTGGGATAACCCAAGCATCCTTTTAGATCTATCTCTATAGATCTTCATCCCTAGGATGTAGGATGCTTCACCCAAGTCCTTCATGGAGAACTGTGATGACAACCAAACTTTTATTCCCTTAGTGCGGGGATGTCATTCCTGATTAAGAGAATGCCATCTATGTACAAGACAAGGAATACCACAACTGGACCATTTGTCTATTTATAGATGTAGGGCTCTTCTCCATTCTTAACAAAGCCATACATTTTGATCACCTTATCAAAATAAATCAATTATAATACAAGATTGCTCAATCATCAACAGGTTGACGATTGTCTTTGGGACATATTTTTCAACAACTCTCACTTGTCCTAAATCCACTCGGCATAGTATCTAATACACATCTTCAACTTGTCATTGTCAAACTCCTTTATTGCCAGGGTTTTAGTGAAGGTGTCGTCTAGGTTCTCCTTTTCATCGATATTCTAATGGTCAACATCACCTCGATCTACGATCTCCCGGACCAAGTTGAAGCGGCGCAAAATATGCTTTGTCCACTAGTGTGCTTTGGGTTCCTTTGCCTGAGCAATGGCACCAGTGCTGTCCAGTAGAGCAGGATCGAACCATCGAGGGAGGGTGCTACTCCGAGCTTGGTGATGAATTTTCTCAGCCACACAGCTTCCTTCGTGGCATCTGATGCTGCGATGTACTCCGCTTCACAAACAGAGTCTACCACAGTATGCTGCTTGAAACTCTTTCAGCAGATGGCTCCACCACTCAGAGTAAAGATATAACCTGACACGCTTCTGCTATCATTATGGTCAGATTAAAAGCTGAAGTCTGTGAACCCCACAAGTTTCAGATCTGACTCGTCATAAACCAACCATTGGTCCTTAGTATTTTTCAAATACTTAAGGATGGCTTTAACCACTTTCCAAATGATTTTCTCCAGGATCAGATTGGTATCTACTCACTACGCCTAGTGAGTATGCCACATCTGACCTTATACATGTCATGACGTACATGATAGATCCTATGGCCGAAGCATATGGGACTCTACTCATATGCTCTCTCTCTTCAAGAGTTATCGGATAATCCTTCTTAGAGGGAGAAATTCCATGGCCTACCAGTGAGAGCCCTTCTTGGAATTCTTCATGCTGAACCTCTTCAGCACAGTGTCTATGTACGTGGACTGAGATAATCCAAGCATCTTTTTAGATCTATCCCTATAGATCTTCATCCTATGATGTAGGATGCTTCACCCAAGTCCTTCATAGAGAACTACAATGACAACAAAACTTTTATTTTCTATAGTGTGGGGATATCATTTTCGATTAAGAGAATATCATCCATGTACAAGACAAAGAATACCACAACTGGACCATTTGCTCATTTATAGATGCAGGGCTCTTCTCCATTCTTAACGAAGCCATACGTTTTGATCACCTTATCAAGATGCATGTTCCAACTTCGAGAAGCTTGCTTCAATCCATAAATAGATCTTTGAAGCTTGCACATCTTGGACTCATCTATGGATGTAAACCCCTCAGGTTGTATCATATACACCTCTTCAGTCAGCTCTCCATTCAGAAAAGCTGTCTGTACATCCATCTGTCAGATCTCATAATCCAGATGGGCAGCTATTGCAAGCATTATTCGAATGAATTTGAGCATTGCCATAGGGGAGAACATCTCGTCATAGTCAATATCATAATATTGATGATATCCCTTGACAACCAGATGGGCTTTATAGGTCTCCACCTTTCCGTCTGTGCTCCTCTTTCTTTTGAAGATCCATTTACACCTAATGGGTTTAATCCCTTCAGGTGGGTCAACCAATGTCCATACATCGTTGACCTTCATAGACTCCATTTTGAATTTCATGGCTTCAAGTCATTTCTCGAAATCAGATCTCTACATTGCATCCATATAGGTGATCAGATCTCATCGTTCTCATCGAGTTCGATGGGATCACCATCTTAGACCAAGAAATTGTAGTATCTGTTTGGCTAATGTGGTACTCTACCGGATCGCCTTAATGGTGCAGGTACATTGGGCTTCGAATCTGATCTAATCAAATCCGACTCAGGTTCAGCTATTGGTGTCGGTCTTTCTACCTATTGAACTTCATCAAGTTCAACTTTAGAGGCAACGGTTCCTTCACCAAGGAACTCTTTTTCTAAAAAGGTTGCCTTAAAGCTGACGAACACCTTTTGTTCATCAGCATGGTAGAAAAAATATCCGTTGGTCTCTTTGGGGTACCCTATGAATGTGCATTTGTCAGATCTAGGTCCAAGTTTATCTGTAACTAACTGTTTGACATAGGTCGGACACCCCCAGACCCTAAGGTGTGAAAGTGCTGGCTTATACCTTGTTCATATCTCATATGGAGTCTTAATTACAGACTTACTTGGAACCTTATTTAACAGATAACAGGCTGATTCGAGTACATATCCCCAAAAGGATATCGACAAGCTGGGAAAACCCATCATGGATCAGACCATGTCTAACAAAGTTCGATTTCTCCTTTCAGACACACCATTATGCTGTGGTATTCCTGGAGGAGTGTATTGGGAGAGAATCTCATTCTCTCCTAGATATATGAGAAACTCACTAGAAAGGTATTCCCCTCCTCGATCAGATCGAAGAGTTTTAATACTCTTTTAGTTTATTTTTCTACTTCACTTTGGAATCGTTTGAATATTTCAAATGAATCCGACTTATGTTTCATCAGATAGACATATCTATATCTGGATAGATCATCCGTGAAAGTGATGAAGTAGAAATATCCACCTCTAGCACTTGTGCTCATGCGTCCACATACATTAGTATGTACTAGGCTCAAGAGCTCAGTAGCTCTCTCACCTTTTTCAGTAAAAGGTGACTTGATCATTTTACCAAGAAGACAGGACTCACAGGTTGGAGGTGATTCACAATCACTGACTTCGAGGATTCTCTCTTGAGTCAACTTGTTTATTCTATACTTATTTATATGACCTAGCCTATAGTGCCATAAGTAGATATCTGATACACTGTCTAATCTAGGGTGCTTGCCTGTAGAATAGATTACGTTAACAGGTTGTGATAACATATGCACACCATTGTTCAAATGTCCACAAAAAATAGTAACACCATTCATAATGATATTACAAACTTATTTCTTTATTGAAATTTCATAATCATTTTTGGTCAGAAGGCCTACAGAAATAATATTTAAAAAGAAACTAGGACAGAAATGACAATCATTAAAAACAACGGTATGGGAACCAAATACAAGTTTCAAGATTCTTAATACTAGAACTGGAACTGGTCTTCCATCTCCAACATTCAGGAACCTCTCGCCTTGCTCGAATCTCCTACTGACCTGCAACCCCTGCAATGAATTACAAATATGGTAAGGGCTATCAGTATCCAATATCCAGTCAGTTATATCACAAATAGAAAAATTGCAAGGAGTTATCATAAAAATACCTTGCCCAACAACAGCTTGCTTCTTTCTCTGCCTGTTCGGGTCTAGGGAGGCAATGTACTGAGGACAGTTCCTCTTCTAGTGTCCCCGCTTCTTACAAAAGAAGCATTCAATTTGACTCTTATCGGGCTTGATCTTTCTGGTCTAGCTCTGCACTGATGTTCCAGCCTGAATTTGCACCTTCTTCACTTTCTTCTTCTTGTTTTTCTTCTCTTTCTTAAAGGCTTGAGAATCAGAAGACGAACCTCTCACTAAGTTCACTGACTCCTTGTGGAGTTGGTGATCCTTCTCAAAGTTCTGAAGCAACCCCAGTAACCCGTGGTAGTTTATTTCAGACTTTGTCATTCTATAATGAGTGAGGAATGGGAGATAAGACTTGGACAGCGAGTTTAGTATTGCATCTTTCTCAAGCTGCTCATACAAGGAAAAGCCGAGCTTGCTCAAATGCTCCATCAGCTCGATCATGTACAATACATGATTAGTGACAGAGGCACCATCCCATATTTTGACGTTGAAAATGGCACAACTAGTCTTATGCCTCTCCACATCATCAGGTGTGCCAAAGGCATCCTCCAACACTTGAAGCATGTCCTTTGGCTGAGCCGTCTCAAATCTATGATTGAACTCGTCGCTCATGGCGGCCAGCATGATGCAGTGCATCGTGATCCGATCACTGAGCCACTTCTGATAAGTATCTCTGACTGTTCTACGTGCATTGGCAGCTGGCTCCTCAGGTGCAGGATTCGTTATCACATATAAGATTCATTCATGCTTCAAGACTATCTTCAACTTTTTTGTACCAGCTACCGAAGTTGGATCCCACCAACTTATCATTATCCAACAATGATCAGAGCAATAGGGAAGTGGCCATATCTGCACAAAAGAAAATCATAATCTAATTAGTAATTGATTCATTAAACCTAAAGATTTAGACTTTAATCAAAAGGTTTCTCCCACTATTTTATTCAAATTGGCAGCCTCTACCTCCAATTTGAGGAATTATCCTAATTTCTTAGTGGGTACTAGAATCTACTTAGACTGCACACAAGTCTAACTTTGATTGGCCAACCCATGTACATCTAAGGGTAGGTTCATAACCAATTATTTCTCTAAATAATTTTTAATACTTTTAATTTTGCTCTAGTCCCTAATCAGTAGGCTTTGGCCTCCACTGAAAAGGTCTAATTAGGTCCAACCATTAACATGACCATACTTGGTACATCTAGCCAATGAATGATTAGGCCCAACTTTGGTTGGCTAATCTAACCATCATTTAGAAAGATGCAGTCAAGAAATCATATTATGAATGATAATTTCATTAGCCGATAAGCACTAGGCCTTTGGGCCTCCAATGATTATCCAACTGATGGACCCATTATCATCCACTTAATGGGAAGCTATGATCTAGTTATTACCATAACTATTTCATTTTATGGACCTAATAATTTTAAATAATTTAATTGATTTAGAGGAGGAGGTCAGATGAACCAGCTTATCATGATCCTCCCATTGGCTTCACCAAGTCAGCTTAAGGGAGACCATCAAAAGGGCTGGTCTAGGAGCACCTAAATCAGTCACACTGATTTACCTAGTTGACATGGGTCAGCTCGAATAGTCAAATGATCCAATCAAAATATAATTTCACCAAGAGGCCAAGTAAGTTCGATCGATGGGAGGGTCTGCCAAAGCTTGCCTTAAACACCATAAAAAATGATCAGGTAAGCGGGCTGCCAATTAAAAATCACCGGTCTGGTTTACCTGAGACACCAACTGATTTAATTAATTTTGATTAGAAAATTCTAACAGTTTATGCTAGACCGCTTAGCCAAGAATCAAGTCCATTTGGTTCTCGTTAAAGACATGAACTTGACCAACTACAACTATTGTAATTGATCTACAGAATCCTTGACCTAATCTAAGATAACAATTGATTAGATTAAGTCAATTCTCTAATTAAGTCCATCTTTAATCTAACCTTAGGTCTAACCCAATTAATGGACCTAATTCTCACTAACCCATTAACCCAATGTGTTATGGTTTGTGTCTTAGGTTCTTCAATTCACAATCCTAGAAGCTAATCAAATAAATTCTTAATTCTAAATTAAGTTTTGGGCTAAGGGTTGGGGTTTGGCTTTTCAAAAATAATTTTTATCTTTGTAAAATATTTTTACAACATGATTCTACCAACCAAGTTGCATGTTTGATTCATAATCAAAATACAAGTGAAATAAGCATGAAACTACTTTAGATCTAATCTAAATAGGTTCATGTAATTGAAACAATTTTAACTTTAAACTGTACAAATTTTTCAAACAAATATATGATGGTTCTTTACACGAAAATTATTAACAAAGAGATTTTATTTTAGATTTAAATACTTTTTAAATCCAATAAATCATAAATTTAATCTAGGTCATATCTAACAAATTTATGATTAAAGATAGATCTACATAAACTAGGGCAATCTTTACACTGTAAGAGATAAACCTTACAGCAGGACAACCTACAGTTCATGATTGATCTAAAAATTTTAATTTTAAATTTAACAATCAGATTATAAATTAGATCTAATCTAAAAAATAATCTAAGCATGTATAAATAATCATGTAATAAATAACCTTGGCTCTGATACCAATTGAAGGAACCAGATTTAGAGTTTCAGGGTTAGATCTTGAAACTTTTTCAAGATCAGGTAGCGAAAGATTAAAATAAATCAAAATTTATCTTATAAAACTAAAGAATCCCTAGATCTAAGTGTTGAAAAAGATACAAGTTCCATGCATGAATTTTAAAATATTTTTGAAATATAACACAGCGAAACATGTAAATTAAATAATTTAATCTACAAATGCATATAATCAAATTACTAAACCCTACAATTAGGACCTATAACATGTCATATTGCATTTATAAATCAAAAAATAAAAGCTTTGGTATTGATCAAATCAATACCCTAGATCTAAAATAGTTTTAGATCTAAAATCTAGATCACATCTAGATAAGAGAAGAAATCAGATCTCTTACCTTCATGCGGATTGAGAACTCTACAGTTGATTTTTTTTATTATCTTTGGAGCTGCACACACGTCTGACCTCTACAGGTGATCCACACGAAGCTGTAATAAAATTGAAGGTTCATCGAACGAAGATCCACTCGAAGTGCTAGCTTCTTGCAGATCCATCTGGATGGTTAATCTAAAAATATACTTCGGATCTCTTGGACATTCCAAGAGATGAAGAATATGAGGAGGAATAAGGAAGAAGTCAAACTTTTTGACCTTTCTAAAATTAGAAATAATAATATAAAAGAAAAAGTCCTAAGAGAAGACAGTTCTTCTCTTTCAGTACATCAACGATTGATGTCCTGAGAACATCTCTATGCTAGGACATGGGGAGACCCTCTTCTCTAGATATTTTTCAAACTTTCAGATTTCATGATATCTGATTTTTCTCATAGAAAAAATCTCATGATTTATGGAGAAGAAGGGTTCTAAAAGAAACCTTAAGAGAAGACCTTCTTTTCTTCTTCTTCTCTTATCAGAACATGATCAGATCATGTCCAAAATTAGATCACCATGCTCCAACTCATTGGAGCATGAATCCACCACACCATCCCTCTCTCTCTATCAAATTTTTATCATATAAAAAATACAAAAAATAAAGAGAGAATAATATGAAAGAAAAATAACAAGAGAAGATAATCTTTTCTCTTACCTTTCTCTCTACAAGATATCAACCTTTGATCTCTTGATTGAAGACTCTCCTCCAAGGATTTTGGCACCTCAAACCACCCATGACTTCCTCTTTATCCTCTACTATTTATATCTAAAAGCCATGAATTTTTGACTCTTATTTGATAGCAAATGGGGTGGCAACTTTTTATATGGTAGACTAGGTCATAAAACCTAGTCTAACAAGGAGTCCATGGGGCGTCCAACTCTTGGACGCCCCCTCCCTCATAAATTTTGTGGAGAGCATGAAATAACTCATAAAAGGGGCTACAAAAAGAAGGGATAAGCTTAGGAAAAGTTGGCATAAGAGAGGAGAGAAGAGTCCTTTTGAAGAGGGACTCTTTCAAAAAAAAAGGATAAACCTAAACCACTTTCCATAATTAGCCAAATCTGTTTCCATATTGAATCAAATCAAATCTGATTCAAATCTTTAGAATAAGTGGTGTGAGATAAAATTCTTTAGATATGGATATCATAAAAAAATATCTAAAAATTAATTAGTGGGCGTGGGCTTGAGATTTCTTAGGTGGCGCAAGAGAAGAGATGGAGTCCTAGTCTAACTAGGATTTTTATGTAGATTAGGTCAAACACTTTGAACCCAATCCAAATTAATTATAATCTAATTAATGATAATCTTAGTCCAACTAGGAGTCCAATTAAATCAGATTAAATTATATTTAATTCTGATTTAAATCCTATCTTAATTAGGAATTAGGTGCATACAAGTCTTAGTAAAACAGAGATTTGTTCTCCCTTGCAATTGGCTTATCCAATAAACCAATTAGACTTAATCCAATTAAATCTAAATAAATTCTAATTGAATCAAATTCAATTAAACTTGATCTTAGCTTTATTGCTCAATTAGATTGAGCCATTTAGCAATCCAATTGCTAATTGATCCTCCTACAACACTTGCATTAGGTCAAACATCAATCACATTGATTGTTTAACCTTAGAATGATTCTCAATCATCGATTAATCATCTGATTAGGTTACAACCTTTTATGTGTGTAACTCTGTAGGTTCAAACCTAAGTCGGTAGCATAGGAACTAATTTTTATACCAGTCAAAGTAACCATCTAGCAATAGTTTCCGACGTCCAAATAGGTCGAATGTATGCAAAGCAACATTCTAAGAACCCTGACCCATGGTTATCGCATAATTCATATTTTTGACAAATAATGCTCAAGATGACTTCGAGTATGCTGTCAATCACTCATACAAGTCATCTCTATTGTGTCTCAAAATTTTGTAAATCTCGTGACTCCTTATGAGGATTTCCCAGGCCTAAGTTTTGTTAAATTGAAACACAGTGAGATATTCTCTTTCTGAAGTTAATCAGGAGTGGTCAATCCCATCTTGACTCATACACTAACTTTACAAGTACTTGACTGTACTCAAAAATCTTTCAAACCTATATTAAAAATACAGGCAGTCCGACACCAAAGCATAATGAGTTACTTGTAAGTCACCATGGTGATCTCAGGTCGGAGGGACACTTATACCCATTGGCCTTAGCTAACTACTCTTGATAGTAGAGTGTTACATTGATCACATTCAATACAGATGTACTCCTACATTTCACCTGGATACCATACCAGTATCTCCACACCACTTGGTTATGAGGACAACCAACGCATATGGCATACAGCGACCT
Source organism: Elaeis guineensis (assembly GCF_000442705.2). Lineage (NCBI taxonomy): Eukaryota > Viridiplantae > Streptophyta > Magnoliopsida > Arecales > Arecaceae > Elaeis > Elaeis guineensis. Next base: position 71,527,213 of record NC_025998.2, read on the forward strand.
ACACTTGATAAGTTATCGTCCTTGTTAATAACTTATCATTTGATCGTGAATAATTTAAGAACCATCCGATAAATCCTCTTTTATCAATTGATTATGGTTCTAAGAACTTCATCATAATTTAGGAGTTCATTTAAAGAAGATAGAACTTTTATGATGAACCTGTCAAATAACTATTATTATTAGATAATTCATATACTAATTCCAATCATCTACCACTTAGATGATTGGCTTTAGGACACATTTTCCAACAACTCCCACTTGTACTAAAGCTAATCAAAATGATATCAAATATCCTATCTTCCACTTGAGTTGGTAGAACTTTTTAGTTTCGAGATCTTAGCAAATGGATCGATCAAGTTCTCCTTTATTATCGATCTTCCAAAGATCGATGTCACCCGAATCTAAAATCAAAAGTGATAGCAATACAGAGTATGCTGGTCCTTCAGTTCTTTAGCCAGATTTATGGCTCCAGTGCTACAATAGAACTGGACCATCAGTGGAGGGTGCCACTTCCAACCTGCTAATGAAGCTCAGCAACTACATAGCTTACATGACAGCATCATATGCTATGATGTACTCTACATCACTAACTGAGTAGACTAAAGTATCCTACTTGGAACCTTTCTAGTAAATTGCTCCTACAATTAGGGTATGATCCGATACTTTCTTATTGTCATCTTGATCTGACTAAAATCGAAACATTCATATGTTTAAAGTCAGTATTTCCATATTTGAGTCACTGGACTTTAGTATTTCCCAAATACTTAAGGATTGTCTATACAATCTTCCAGTGGTTCTTACTTAGATCAGACTGGTATTTGCTCACTACAATTAGTGAGTATACCATATCTGATCTTGAACTTGAAGAAATTAGATGACATCCAAACCTTTATTCTTTGCAATGCTAGAATACCATTCTCGATTAAGAGAATTTTATCTACAGACAACACAAGAAATAACACTACAAAATATTTTGCCCACCTATAAATACAGGGTTCCTCTTTATTCATAACAAAGACATATGTTCAAAATGTATGTTCTAACTCTGGGATAATAACAAAACAGGCTTTATAGGTCTCTACCTTTCCGTCTGCGCTACTCTGATCCTTTTGAAAAATCCATTCACACCCAATAAGTTTTATCCCTTCAGGTGAATCATCTAGTGTCCATACACTATTGATTTTCATGGACTTCAATTTGGATTTAATGGCTCCAAGCCACTTCTCAGAGTTAGACCACTACATTGCATCCCTATAGGTGATCAGATCCTTGTTAATCTCATCGAGATCAACAAGATCGCCGTCCTAGACCTAGACACTGAAGTGTCTATCCGGCTAATGTGGTACTCTACTAGATCTCCTTAAAGGTGTTACTTTAATGGGCTTCGAGTTTGATCTAATCAAATCCGGTTCTGTAGGTTTATTAGATTATGTTGGTTCATTTTTTATCAGTCAAACTTTCAAGTTCAACTTGATAGGCATCAATTCTTTCTCTAAGGAACTCCTTTTCAAAAGGAATGCCCTACTGCTGATGAGCATCTTATGTTCTTCAGTATGATAGAATTAGTAATCCTTAAACATCTATTGGATCAAGAACCAAGTTTATCTGTATGCAAACCTTTGACATAGGCCGATCAACTCCAAACCCAAAGGTGAGAGAGTGTAGGTCCATACCCGATCCATATCTCATATGGAATCTGCACAACAGACTTACTCAGTATATTTTCAAAGTAAAACAGGTAATCACATAAGAGCACAATCCTGAAACAGGCAGAGAAGTGAATCCTATTGTGGATTGAACTATGTCTAACAAAGTTCAACTTCTCCTTTTAGATACACTTTGTTCCAAAAAGGAATCCACTGAGAGAGAATCCAATTCTCTCCTAGATATGTCACAAACTCACTAGATAAGTATTCGCCTCCTCGATCTGATCGAAAAGTTCTAACACCTTATCCAATTTGTTTCAATCTTTCATTATTGAATCATTTGAACATTTCAAATGATTCAGGCCAGACACACCCATGCCCAGATAGGTCATCTGTAATGAAATATTAATATCTTTCTCTGGTACTTAAGTTCACAAGTCCACATATATCATTATATATGAGACTTAGAATTTTATCAGCTCTTTCACCTTTTTTCATTAAAAGGTGACTTTATCATCTTTCCAAGAAGATAAGACTCACAAGCTATAAATGATTCACAATCATTGATGTGAGGTTTTCCTCTCAAGCTAATCCATTTATCTTGTTCTTGTCAAGGTGACTAAGCCAAAGATAGACATTCATGATATTATCTAACTTGGGTGGGTACATTACACTTAATAGGCTGTATAAATGTTAAATGTCATTTCCTTCTTGTCCATGTATTATTGTAACATTATTCATAATAATATCACAATAATCTTCCTTTATTAATGAATGATGATCATCTTTGGCCAAAGGGCCAACAAAGATTACATTCATCAAAAATAATGGACAATAGTAACAATTACTCTAAATGAGAATATTTGAAAATAAGCTCTATAATTTCTAAAGTTAGGATTGGAATAAGACTTCCATCCCTAACATTCAAGAATTTCTCATCATTTTCAAATATTTCACTTATTAGCAACAAATTGCATAAGACCATCGGTATCTAATACCTAGGCAGTAGAATTACATAGAGAAACTTTAAGGTGTTGTCATATAACATCCTTGATGAGCAACTCTTGCTCCTTTCTCTCGTTCAGCCTATTATGGTCAAGGGAAGCAAGATAATTCTTCTTCCTATGACCCTGCTTCTTACAGTAGAAGCAACATGCCTGATTTGGATCAATTTTGGACTAATTATTTTGACTGGACTAAGAAGCCCCAATACGAACCCATTCATACTGCTAAATCAAATTCAACTTTCGATACTAATTAACGAAATTGGGTCCCATAAGTCATCACTGTCTAACAGCTATTGGAGCAATTAAGGTTTAGCCTTATTTTGAGAAAAGAGAACAATGACCTAATGTATATGAATTATTTTAAGCCTAGAGATTTGGACTTTAGTTTCAAGGTTCTCCCACTATTTTATTCAAATTGGTAGCCTCTACCTTCAATTCAAAAAATTACTTTAATTTTCTAGTAGGTACTAGAATCCACATAGACTACAAATAAGCTCAACTTTGGTCGACCAACCCATCTGCATCTACAGGTAGGTTCATTAACCAATTATTTCTCCAAACAACTTTTAGTAATTTAATTTTACCCCAGAAACCTAATCAGTAGGCTTTGGCCTCCACTGTAAGGATCCGGTTAGGTCCAACCATTAACATGACCATACTTGGTGCATCTAACCAACGAATGATTAAGTCCAACTTTGGTTGGCTCACCTAATTACCATTAGAGAGACACTTTTAAGTCATCATATGATGAGTGATAATTTCATTAGTCAACAAGCACCAGGCCTTTGGGTCTGCAATGATTATTGAGTTAATGGACTCATTATCAAACACTTTAATGGGAGGCTATGACTCAGTTATCTTTATAACTTTATCATTTTAAGAACCCAATAATTTTAGAGGATTTAAAATTATTAGTGATTTAAGGATAGAAAGGACATGGATCAATTTGCTCCCACTGACTTCACCAAGTCAAATCCTCCCACTGACTTCTCAAGTTATTAATAAGGACTAGGATCAAATTTGATCCATGGGCACCAATAATTTTAGAGGATTTAAAATTATTAATGATTTAAGGATAGAAAGGACATGGATCAATTTGCTCCCACTGACTTCTCAAGTTATTAATAAGGACTAGGATCAAATTTGATCCATGGGCACCTAGATCAGTCTCACTGAATGAAATCAAACTCACTAATTTCCTATGTGACATGGATTAGTATGAATCAATGAGCAACCTAATCAAGACCTGATTAACCACATTGGCCAGATAAATATAATCAGTGGGAGGGTCTGCCAAAGCTTGCCTTAGACACCATAAGAAATGGTCAGGTAAGCGAGCTCCCAATTAAAAACCACCAGTCAGGTTTACCTTAGACACCAACTGATTTATCAGTTTTGATTTGGTCTACCTAAAGACTCGGACTCAACCGCTGAGCCACGATCAGTGTCCATTTGTTAGATATATGGACTTTGATCAACTACGACTATTGAAGTGATCTATAGAAATGACCTAATCTTAATTAACTTTTAATTAGATTTGATCAATTTTTTAACTTAATCCATATTTAATCTAACCCTGGGTCTAACCCAGTTAATGACCTGATCAAAGCTAACCCATTACCCTTTAACCCATGTTTTATGAAATTGTCTTAGGATCTTTAAATCAAAAATCTAGATCCTAAACAATCACTTAATTCTTTTAATTAAGTTCATGGCTGAGGGTTGGGGTTCGGTATTTTAAAAATTATTTTCAACTTTTGAAAATTTTAATACAATCTAGTGTTGTTTCACTAAATAGATCGACTCATTTAAAAAATGGGTCAGCTTATTTCACTAACAAATACTAATTGTAGGTTAAAATAATTAAATTCAGCCAACTTTTCAGTCGAGCTGGCATGCTGGTCGAGCCGGCCCGATCAACAAATAGAACCTTCGTAAGATCACCTTCGCAAGATCTTATTCTTGGCCGATTTTAATCTATGTACATTATATAAAAATTTATGAAATTAAATAGATCTAATCTAAAATATTCATGACAAGATTTATTTAAATTCTTTTAAATTTTTTAGATTGCAACGTACTAGGACAACCTTTGCACTGTAAGGGGTAAACCTTACAGCAGGACAACCTACAGTCCATGCGATCTTTGTTTTATTTTTTAGATTTATTTTAATATAATTATGAATATATTATAAAAGAATCTGGATGCTCTGATACCACTGTTGGAAAAGATGCAGGGTTTCATGCATGAATTTCAAAATATTTTTGAAATATAATGCAGTGGAACATGTAAATTAAATAATTTAATCTACAAATGCATGTAATCAAATTACTAAACCCTACAATTAGGACCTATAAAATATCATATTACATTTATAAATTCAAAAATAAGAGCTTTGGTATTTATCAAATCAATACCCTAGATCTAAAATAGTTTTAGATCTAAAATCTAGATCACATCTAGATAAGAGAAGAGATCAGATCTCTTACCTTCATGCTGGTCGAGAACTTCATGATTGATTTTTTTTGTTATCTTTAGAGCCGCACATGCATTCGACCTCTACAGGTGATCCACACGAGGCTGCAACAAAATTGAAGGTTCGTCAAATGAAGATCCACTCGAAGTACTAGCTTCTTGCAGATCCCTTCGGATGGTTAATCTAAAAATATTCTTTGGATCTCTTGGACATTTCAAGAGATAAAAAAAATGAGAAGGAATAAGAGAGAAGTCAAACCTTTTGACCTCCCTGAAATTAAAAATAATAATATAAAAGAAAAAGTTCTAAGAGAAGATAGTTCTTCTCTTTTAGTACATCAACGATTGATGTCCTGAGAATATCTCTATGCTAGGACATCGAAAGACCATCTTCTCTAGATATTTTCCAAACTTCCAGATCTCATGATATCTGATTTTTTTCATAGAAAAATCTCATGATTTATGGAGAAGAAGGGTTCTAAAAGAAATCTTAAGAGAAGACCTACTTTTCTTCTTCTTCTCTTATCAGAACATGATCAGATCATGTCCAGAATTAAATCACCATGCTCCAACTCATTGGAGCATGAATCCACCATGCCATCCCTCTCTCTCTCTCAAATTTTTATCACATAAAAAATATAAAAAATAAAGAGAGAATAATATGAAAGAAAAATAATGAGAGAAGACAATCTTTTCTCTTACCTTTCTCTCTACAAGATATCAACCTTTGATCTCTTGATTGAAGACTCTCCTCGAAGGATTTTGTTACCTCAAACCACCCATGCCTTCCTCTTTCTCCTCTGCTATTTCTACCTAAAATTCACAAATTTTTGACTCTTATGTGATAGCATATGCGGCGGCAACTTTTTATATGGTAGACTAGGTCATAAAACCTAGTCTAACAAGGAGTCCATGGGGCATCCAACTCTTGGATGCCCCCTCCCTCATAAATTTTATAGAGAGCATGAAATAACTCACAAAAGGGGCTACAAAAAGAAGGGATAAGCTTGGGAAAAGTTGGCACAAGAGAGGAGAGAAGAGTCCTTGTGAAGAGGGACTCTTTCAAAAAAAAAGGATAAACCTAAACCACTTTCCATAATTAGCCAAATCTCTTTCCATATTGAATCAAATCTAATCTAATTCAAATCTCTAGAATAAGTGGTGTGAGATAACATTCCTTGAATATAGATATCATAAAGAAATATCTAAAAATTAATAAATGGGCGTGGGCTTGAGATTTCTTAGGTGGCGCAAGAGAAGAGATGGAGTCCTAGTCTAACTAGGATTCTTATGTAGATTAGGTCAAACATTTTGAACCCAATCCAAATTAATTATAATCTAATTAATAATGATCCTAATCTAACTAAAAGTTTAATTAAATTAGATTAAATCATATTTAATTTTGATTTAAATTCTAACTTAATTAGGAATTAGGTGCATACAAGTCCTAGTCAAACAGGGACTTGTTCTCCCTTGCAATTGGCTTATTCAATAAACCAATTAGACTTAATTTAATTCAATCCAAACTAATTTTAATTGAATCAAATTTAATTAGACTTGATCTCAGCCCTATTGCTCAATTAGATTGAGCCATTTAGCAATCCAATTGTTAATTGATCCTCCTGCAACACTTGCATTAGGTCAAACATCAATCACATTGATCGTTTAACCTTAGAATGATTCTCAATTATCGATTAACCATCTGATTAGATTATAGCCTCTTATGTGTATGACCCTATAGGTTCGAACCTAAGTCGATAGTATAAAAATTAATTTTTGTACCAGTCGAAGTAACCATCTAGCAATGGTTTCTGATGTCCAGATAGGTGGAATGTATGCAAAGCAACATTCTAAGAATCCTAACCCATGGTTACTGTATAATTTATTTTTTTAACTAATAATACTCAAGATAACTTTGAGTATGTTGTCAATCACTCATACAAGTTATCTCTATTGTGTTTCAAAATTTTGCAAATCCCGTGACTCCTCATGAGGATTACCCAGGCCTAGGTTTTGCTAAATTAAAACACAACGAGACATTCTCTTCCTAAAGTTAATCAAGAGTGGTCAATCCCATCTTGACTCACACACTGACTTCACAAGTACTTGACTGTACCCAAAAATATTTCAAATCTATATTAAAAAATACAGGCAATCCGACACCAAAGCATAGTGAGTTGCTTGCAAGTCACCGTGGTGATCTCAGGTCGGAGGGACACTTATACCCATTAGCCTTAGCTAACTATTCTTGATAGTAGAGTGTTACATTGATCACATTCAATGCAGATGTACTCCTACATCTCACCTGGATGCCATACTAGTGTCTCCACACTACTTGGTTACGAGGACAACCAACGCATATGACATACTGTGACCTACACTTGATAAGTTATCATCCTTGTTAATAACTTATCATTTGATAATGAATAATTTAAGAACCATCCGATAAATCCTTCTTTATCGATTGATTGTGGTTCTAAGGACTTCATCATAATTTAGGAGTTTATTTAAGGAAGATAAAACTTTTATGATGAACCTACCAAATAACTATTATTATTAGATAATTCATATACTAATTTCAATCATCTACCACTTAGATGATTGGCTTTAGGATATATTTTCCAATACTAAGATTCTATTATATGATTATTACATGGCATTAAATCAGAAATTAAAATATAAAGAGCAAGAACTACATGTTGATCATATCAATATGTTTCTATACTACATCTAATGTATGTAAAATATAATAGATCAGATCTATTACCTTGTAAGTTAGATATTCTAACTTTGCTGATTCGGACTTGAGGATGATGTTGTGAACCGCACATGCGTCTGGCCTCTAGGAGTCATCCACATGAGCCCACAAATCACGATCAGAAGTTTTGGTCCAGAAAATCAGCACAGTATGCTAGTACTGCGCTGATCCTTCTTTGATGGTCGATCAGATGCCTCCTTCTTGATTAGGACTCTTCCAAAGATGAGAAGTAGGAGAAGGAGTTTTAGATCTGAGACACTCTCAAAAAACTCAATATGGAGGAAGGAAAGAGGTGAACACAGCAATCCTAGAAGAAGACCCTCTTCTTCTTCTCTTTGCTCTCACCTAGACACCTAGTCTTTTGTTTATTATATCTCCATGCCCCAACCTTCTTTCTCTCTGATTTTTACATGCCCCAAAGGACTCGCTTTTCTCTATTTTTTATAAAAATTTTATAAGAAAATTTATTTTAAATAGAGAGATATGATAGAGTCCTTATCTAGGTCAAATACCTAGTCAAGGATTATCCAAACATGGCAACACAAGGGGTGCCCAACTCTTGGGTGCCCCCTCTTTCTTTTTGTGCATGGACTACCAGAAAAGAGCACATATTATGTACCATAAAAACCATGAAAATATCAAAAAAAAATTGGATAAAATCAGTACCATAAGGAAAGAGTTTTGGTTTCCTAAAACTCTATCTCATAGAATTTGAAATCCAAACTAATTTCTACTTTGACTTGATCCACAATCACATTCCATGTAAGAGAGAAAGAGAGAAAAGTTTTGGGCATGTGTGAAGATCTGGGAGAGAAGTTTTATCGCACAAAATAAGAGAGAGTGGGAGTGGGATAAGAGAGAGTGGGTGTGGGGGCTAAATTGGTGCAAGGTGGAATCCTAGTCTTACTAGGATTCAATCTATGTCTTGTTCCAATCTGGTTTCTCAAACCAAAACCAAATCAACCTAATTAAGAATCTAATTTAATCAGATTAAATTAGATTTAAATCTGATTTAATTTTCTAATCAAATTAGAAATTAGGTTGACCCAAGTCCTAATTGAACCAGGACTAGTTTTTTCTTGCACTTGGCTTATCCAATAAATCAATTGGACTTGATCCAATCAAGCCCAAACCAAATTTAATTAAATCATATTCAATTAGACTTAATCTCAGCCCATTGGCTTAATCAAATTAAGCTAATTAACAATCAAATTACTAATTGATCCTCCTACAACACTTGCACTAGGTTAAATGTCAATCATATTGATCGTTTAACCCTAGAATGATTCTTAATCGTTGATCAACCATCTGATCGGATTGTGAACTCTAATGTGTGTGACCTTATAGGTTCGAACCTAAGCCGCTAGCATAAGAATAAATTTTTATATCAATCGAAGTGATCATCTAGCAATGGTACCCGACGGTCGGATAGGTTGAATGTGTAGAACAACATCCTTAGAACCCATACGGATATAGTTTCCATATAATTCATCCCCTTGACCAAAATGTTTATAGGATACCTCAGAGTTCAACTGTCAACTCTGATCAAGTTATCCACATTGTATTTTAAAATATCAAATCCATCTGATGGATTACCCTGGCCAAGATTTTACTAAATTGAAATACAGCGACTCATTCTTCTCCAACTCTTGGAGTGGTCAATCCCATCTTGATCACACTCTAACTTTGCAAGTACTTGACTATGCCCAGAAGCCTTCCATCACTGAATTAAAAATTTAGTTAGTCCAGTACTAAAGCACAGTGAGTTGCTTGCAAGTCACTGAGGCGATCTCAGATCTAAGGGACACTTATATCTATATCCTATCAGAGATATTCTCGATAGTAGAATACTCTAAAGTTGGTCACGTTTAATGATGATGTACCTTTATATCTCACTTGTATGTCATACCAGTATCTTCACACTCCTTGGTTAAGAGGATAACCAATCCATATGGCCTACAGCGACCTATGCTTTATAGAAGCTGTCATCCTTATTAATAGCCTATTATTTGATCATGAATAGTTTTAAGGATTAATCGATAAATCTTCTCTTTATCGAACTTAAATAGTCCTAAAGATTTTGTCACAACAACGGAGTTCATTAGAAGATGAAAACTTATGATAAAAATACCAAAAATTTATTAACAAATCAATTACAATACAAGGTTGCTCAACCATCAACAGGTTGATGATTGACTTTTGGGATATATTTTCCAACATGCATAAACTGACATAAGGTTGTCCTGCTATAGGTTTTACCCCTTAGAGGGAAAAGGTTGTCCTAGTTTGTGCTGATCCTCAATAAAATCTGATTTTATATCATGCATGTGATGTTTATGATCTAATTTAGATATGATCTAAGATTGTAATCAGATCTATTATAATTTAGATTAGATCTAAATTCATGCATATATGATATGTGATTAGATTAGATGATCCAATTCACAAGTACTTGGATTGGGTTGATCACCAAGCCGTCCGATCATAGGAGCAAGAAGGGTTTAAAAGTCTTTTCTTCCCATTTGATGGGCTGCTCTTATGACATGTGGGGGTGTCATATGATTAGATCCCATGAAGAAGAACATGAAAGGAGAAAACTTACTTTCTTGCAAGATCCTAGATCTTGAAACCCTAGGTGTTGTTGTATGTGATGCAAGTTGCGAAGAAGTTAGTTATATCTAATCTTGTTTAATCAAAATTATTTTAATTTAAAATCATAAAAAAATTTATGATTTACATATGACAATTATTTTTAAAACCTTAACCATGTTGATGCAAAACTTAATTGAGAATTAAGTATAAAATTGATTAGATCTAGAATTGTGATTTAAGATCTAATAACATTCGCATAAAATATGGGGGCATGGGTTAGCTTAGATTAGATCCACTTAATTGGGTTAGACATAAGGTTAGAATCAAAGAGTTAATGGACTAACTAGAGAAATTGATTAAATCTAATCAAATATTGAATTAGATTAAAATTAGAGTTTCTCTAGAACCAATACAATAGTTGTAGATGGTCAAGTTCATATCTTTGATTAGACCAAATAGACCTTGATTATGGCTCAGTGATTGAACTCGAATCATTAGGTTGGTCAAATTAAAACTAATTAACCAATTGGTGTCTAAGATAAGTTCGGTATTTCGATCGATGATTTTTAATTGGGAGTGGTTTATTTGGCCATTTCGATGGTGTCTAAGGCAAGCTTAGTAGACCCTCCCATCGATCTCACTTATCTGACCAATTTGTTGGATTATGTCTTGATTAAATTGCTAAGTGATTCAAGTTGACCCATATCATTAAGGTTGATCAATGTGACTGATCTAGGTGCCAGTTCAACCAACATGATCCTAATGTAATTCAATGACTTGATGAAGTCAGTGAAAGAATTATGATTTACTGGTTAATCTCTTTTCATCTCTTCTCTAAATTGATTAAAATTCTCTAAATTATTAGGTCCTTAAAATGAGCTAGTTATAGAGATAATTAGATCATAGCCTCCCATTTAAGTGAATGATTATAGATCCATTATTTCTGATTGACAATGCAGGTACCATCCGTCTGGTGTTCTCTCTAAATGATAAAATTATCATTCATCATATGATTACTGTATTGTACTATCTGATAATGGTTGGGTTGATCGAGCCATCCTCAGGCCTGATCATTCATTAGTTAGAAATACTAAGTAGATTCATGTTAATGGTTTGACCTAACCAGAACTTTCAGTAAAGATCCATCACCTAATGAAATAAAATTTAGGATAAAATTAATTATTAAAAATTATTTAGAGAAATAATTAGTTGAGAACCTATCCATAGATGCATATGGGTTGATCGAGCCATCCTAGGGCTTGTATGCAGTCTGTGTGGATTCTAGTACCTGCTAAAAAATTAAGATAATTTTTTGAATTGGAGGTAGAGGCTACTAATTCGTATAAAATAGTAAAAAAATCTTTAGACTAAAGTCTAAGTCTTTAGGCTTAATTAATTCATAAACATAGAGATCTTGTATTTTTTCTTCAGTTATGGCTAGATGTCTGTTGCTTCATTCATTATTTGACAGTGACTTATTTATAGGATCCAACTTCGATAGATTGTATCGAAAGTTATAAATAGTTCTAGAGTATGAATAGATCCTAAATATGATTATGGATCCAACACCTAAAGTTCTCACATCCAAAATAAGTGATGCGATCAAAGGCACTTATCAGAAGTGGCCACATGATTGTATCACCGTGTGGTATTTTTGAAAGCAAAGAACATGATTTTAGCTATAAATTCGTTGATGCTTAGTAGAAATTTTTTTTTCAAATATTGAAGGAGTTCTTTCACAACTCTAAAGATATATCTTCAGTGAGGTAATAATTTTTTAAGAAAGAAAAGAGAAAAAAAGGTACAAAAGAGTCATGCTTGGGCTAATGAGCCCGAACTGACAAAAGAGTCTAAGGTTAATCTGGTTTGACAGAGTTTTTTGATCAGAACAGGCTAAGGAAGAGAAATCAATAAAGAGTTACTGAACAAGATACTTATATGATGACACCTTGTAATTTCTCTATCTGTGACACTACTATCTGGATATTGAATTTCAAAAGTCCATGCAAATTGTTGCAATGACTTCAGGTTAGTAGAAAATTTGAAAAAAGCAAGAAGTTTCTGAACATTGGAGTTGGAAGTTATGTTCTAATTCTAATTTTAGGAATCATCAAGCTTATTTTTAATTCCAATAATATCATTTTAGTGATTGTCACTATTATCTAATGATTTTGTAATATCATTATGAATAATATCAAAATCATATGAAAAATTAAGAAATGATATTTATGAATAGTCATAGCCTGTTAGTGTATTGTACCCAATCAAACAAACTCTCTAAAGTAGATAATGTCATGAAAGCCTATCTTTGGCAATTTAGGCTTGATCATATAAATAAAAATAAGATCAATAAGAGATAATTCTCGAAGTCAATGATTGTGAATCATTATCAACTTATTAATTCTATCTCTTTAATAAGATGACCAAGTCACCTTTTGCTGAAAAAAGTGAACAAGCCAATGATATTCTAAATCTGATACATACTGATATATTGGATCTACGAATATATTTATCATAAATTTGATTATTTAAAATATTCAAATAAGTCCATAATAATATAGAAAAATAAATTTGAAAGAGCATTGAAATTCTTCAATTAGATCGAAGAGGAGAATATATTTCAAGAAAGTTTTGACATATCTAGAAGAGAATAAGATTCTCTCCTATTGGAATCAACTTTATTAGACATAGTTCGATCTATGATGGGGTTTAAAAGTCTGTCAATCTCTTTTTAAGATTATGCTCTTAAGACTGCTTGTTATGTTCTAAACTGAATTTTAAATTAATCAGTCACAATAATTCCATATGAGATATGGACTAGGCGTAAGCTGATATTCTCTTACCTTAAGGTTTGAAAGTATTTGGTCTATATCGAGCATTTGCAGATCGATTAGCTTGGATCCTAGTCTTATATATCTTATTTTGTAGGGTAACTCCAAAGAATCTAGGGGATATAACTTCTACCTTGCTAAAGAACAAAAATTGTTTGCCATTCCTTTTAGAAAAAGAGTACCTTGGTGAAGGTATTGATGCTTTTAATGTGAAACTTATGAAGTTTGATAGGTAGAAGAATCGACACAATCTGATGAACCTATAGAACCAGATTTGATTAGATCAAATCTGAAATTATTGTAGAGATACCATTAAAGAGATCCGATAGAGTACCACATCTATCAGATAGATATTTTGATTTCTAGTTTCGAAATGTGATCCTGTTAAACTCGATGAGAACAACAAGAATTTGATCACCTACATGGATGCCATGTAAAGGTTTGACTCTGATTAATGGCTTAGAGTCATAAGTCCGAAATGGAGTCCATGAAGGTCGATGATGTATGGACACTCGTTGATTCACTCAAAGGGTAAAGCCCATAGAATGTAAGTGGATCTTCAATAGGATCAAAGTAGTGTAGACGAAAAGGTGGAGACCTAAAAAGCTCATCTGGTTGCCTAAAGATGTTGTCAACATTATGGTATTGACCATAACAAGATATTTTTTCTTGTGGTAATGCTAAATATTTTGGAGTTGGAACGTGCATTTTGATAAGTGATCAAAATACATGGCTTCATTGAGAATGAAAAAAATCCTATAAATACAAATGGATTAATAGTTCTATGAGTATATTTCTTATCTTGTATGTGAATGAAATTTTTTTAATTGGAAATAACATTTCTTACATTACAGAGAATAAAGATTTCATTGTTATTATTGTTCTCCATAAAGGATTTTTAAAAAAGCATCTCTCATCCTAGTGATGAAGATCTATAGAGATAGATTTAAGAGGCTGCTTAAGTTTTCTAGTCCAACATACATATGATGTTTATGAATAGAATTTGTTCTATCATAATACCATGTATGAGATCGGATATGGTATACTCACTACGGTAGTAAATAGATACTTGCAAGATCTGAGTGAGAATCACTGGGAGGTCATCCTTAAGTATTTGAGAAATACTAAGGATCGGTGACTCGATTATGGAGAATCTAACTTAAAACTTATGGAGTATGACTCCAGTTTTTAGTTGAACATAATAGTAGCAAGAATGTGTCAGAATACATCCTTATCCTAAATAATGAAGAAATCTACCGAAAAGGTTCCAAGCAAAAAAATATAGCCAAATTCAAATTGTGAGGCAAGATGCATTGCAACATTTGATGCTTGCAAGGAAGCTATGTGATTGTACAGGTTCACTGGCAAGCTAGGAGTGGCACCTTTTGATGATGGTCCTGCTTATTGTACAGCACTGGAGCCATAGCTCATGCAAGGAGTCAAAGTTTCGTTAGCTTACCAGGCATTCTGCATTGCTATTATCTTATTTAGAAAAATCTGTTAAGGTGACGTCAATCTTTAGAAGATCGACAAAAAGGAGAACATGACTAACCTATTTTACTAAAGCCTCAGTATCTAGGAGTTCTAAGATGATAAATCAAAGATGGGTATGTGATACTATACTGATTAGCTTTAGTCCAAGTGAGAGTTGTTGGGAATTGTGTCCTAAAATCAATCATTTGATGATTGTGCTAATTATAAATGTATATGAATTGATAAATAATAAAAATTATTTGATATTTTTTATCACAAAGATACATCTTCTAACAAACTCCTATCTTGTGATGAGGTCCTTAGGACTACTTTGATCGATAAAAGAGGATTTATCGTGTAGTCCTTAAATTGGTTCGCGACCAAACGATATGCTGTTACTAGGACGATAGCGATATCAAGTGTAGGTCATTGTGTGCCATATACATTGATTGTCCTCATAATCAAATGATACGGAGATACTGGTATGGCATGTAGGTGAGATATAAGAGTACATCGTTGTAGGAACCAGATCTAGGGTTTCAGGGTTAGATCTTGAAACTTTTTCAAGATCATACAGCGGAAGACTAAAATAAATCAAAATTTATTTTTTAAAATCAAAAAATCCCTAGATCTAAGATCCTATTATATAATTATTACATAGCATTAAATCAGAAATTAAAATATATATAAATATAGTATGAACTACATGTTGATCATATCAACATGTTTCTATACTAGCTACATCTAATGTATGTATTAAACAATAGATCAGATCTATTACCTTGCAAGTTAGATGTTCTAACCTTGTTGATCTTGGCTTGAGGATGATGTTGCAAGCGGCACACACGTTCGGCCTCTAGGAGTCGTCCACACGAGCCCACGAATCTCGATCAGAAGTCCTGCTTCAGGAAATCAGCACAGTATGCTAGTACTGCGCTGATCCTTCTTTGATGGTTGATCAGGTGCCTCCTTCTTCTTGATTTGGACTCTTCCAAAGATGGAAAGTAGAAGGAGGAGTTTCAGATCTGAGACACTCTCAGAAAACTCAAGATGGAGGGAGGAAAGATATGAAAACAAAAACCCAAGAAGAAGACCCTCTTCTTCTTCACGTTTTTCTCTCTAGACACCCAAAATTGTATCTTTTATATCTCCATGACCCAAAGGTATTTCTCTTTTATTTTTGGATGGCACAAAGGTCTCTCACATATATAATTTATCCTAAAATTTCACAAAGAAACTCATCTTATATAGAGAGATATGATAGAGTCCTTGTCTAGGTCAAACACCTAGTCAAGGCTTATCCAAACATGGCAAGTTAAGGGACGCCCAACTCTTGAGCTCCTCCTTCATATTTTCATGCATGGATCACCAGAAAAGGGTGCACAATATATACCCTAAAAGCCATGAAAATTTCAAAAAAAATTTGGATAAATTTGGTGCAAAATTGAAAGAGTTTTGGATTTCTAAAACTCTATCTCATAGAATTCGAAATCCAAACTTATTCTTTTTAGATTTGATCCAAACCACCTTCCATGTAAGAAAGAAGAGAGGAGACCTTTTGTGAACGTGGGAGAGATCTGGGAGAGGGCTTTTGTCACACAAAATAAGTGGAGATTGGCGTTGAATAAGAGAGAGGGCGTGGAGAAGGATTATGTGGCGCAAGGTGGAATCCTAGTCTTACTAGGATTCTGTCTTATGACTTGTTTTAATTTGGTTTTCCAAACTAAATCAAATCAAAATTAGATCAACCCAATTAAAATAGGTCTTAACCCAATTAAGAATCTAATTTAATCAGATTAAAATAGATTTAAATCTGATTTAATTTTTTAATCAAATTAGAAATTAGATTGACCCAAGTCCTAGTTGAACTAGGACTAGTTTTTCCTTGCACTTGGCTTATCCAATAAACCAATTGGACTTGATCCAATCAAGCCCAAAATAAATCTAATTAAATCATATTTAATTAGACTTAATCTCAGCCCATTGTCTTAATCAAATTAAGCCAATTAGCAATCGAATTGCTAATCGATCCTCCTGCAACACTTGCATTGGGTTAAATGTCAATCGTATTGATCATTTAACCCTAGAACGATTCTTAATCGTTGATCAACCATCTGATCGGATCATGAACTCTAATGTGTGTGACCTCATAGGTCCGAACCTAAGTCGGTAGCATAGGAATAAATTCTTATACCAATCGAAGTGACCATCTAGCAATGGTACCCGACGATCGGATAGGTTGAATGTGTAGAACAACATTCTTAGAACCCATGCGGATATAGTTTTCATATAATTCATCCCCTTGACCAAAATGATCATAGGACACCCCAGAGTTCAACTGTCAACTCTGATCAGGTTGTCCACATTGTATCCTGGCCAAGATTTTGCTAAATTGAAATACAGCGACTCATTCTTCTCCAACTCTTGGAGTGATCAATCCCATCTCGATCACACTCTGACTTCGCAAGTACTTGACTGTGCCCAGAAGCCTTCCATCCCTGAATTAGAAATTCAGTTAGTCCAGTACCAAAGCACAGTGAGTTGCTTGCAAGTCACTGAGGCGATCTCAGGTCTAAGGGACACTTATACCTATATCCCATCAGAGATATTCTCGACAGTAGAATACTCTGGAGTTGGTCATGTTCAATGATGATGTACCCTTACATCTCACCTGTATGCCATACCAGTGTCTCCCCACTCCTTGGTTAAGAGGACAACCAAACCCATATGGCCTACAGCGACCTATGCTCGATAGAAGCTGTCGTCCTTATTAATAGCCTATCATTTGGTCGTGAACAGTTTTAAGGACTAATCGATAAATCCTCTCTTTATCGAATTTAAATAGTCCTAAGGACTTCATCATAACAACGGAGTTCATTAGAAGATGAAAGCTTATGATGAAAATACCAAATATATTTTATTTATTAACAAATCAATTACAATACTTGGTTGCTCAATCGTCAACAGCTTGACGATTGGCTTTTTGGGACACATTTCCCAACAACTCCCACTTGTCCTAAAGCCACTCGGCACAGTATTTAATACCCATCTTCGACTTGTGGTTATCGAACTCCTTTATTGCCAGGGCTTTAGTGAAGGGGTCGGCTAGGTTCTCTTTTCCGTCGATCTTCTGAAGGTCGACGTCACCTCGATCCACGATCTCTCGGACCAGGTGGAAGCGGCGCAAGATGTGCTTCGTCTACTGATGTGCTTTGGGTTCCTTCGCCTGAGCTATGGCACCAGTGCTGTCGCAATAGAGCAGGACCGGACCATCGAGGGAGGGTGCTTCTCCGAGCTCGTTGATGAATTTCCTCAGCCACATAGCTTCCTTCGCGGCATCTGATGCTGCGATATACTCCGCTTCACAAACAGAGTCTGCCACAGTATGCTGCTTGGAACTCTTCCAGTAGATGGCTCCACCATTCAGAGTAAAGATATAACTCGACACGCTCCTGCTGTCATCATGGTCAGATTGGAAGCTGGAGTCGTGAACCCCACAAGTTTCAGATCTGACTCGCCATAAACCAACCATTGGTCCTTAGTATTTCTCAAATACTTAAGGATGGCTTTAACCACTTTCCAGTGATCTTCTCCAGGATCAGATTGGTATCTACTCACTACTCCTAGTGAGTATGCCACATCTGATCTTGTACATGTCATGGCGTACATGATAGATCCCATGGCTGAAGCATATGGGACTCTACTCATACGCTCTCTCTCTTCAGGAGTTGTCGGACAATCCTTCTTAGAGAGAGAAATTCCTTGGCCTATCGGTAGATAGCCCTTCTTGAAATTCTCCATGCTGAACCTCTTCAGCACAGTGTCTATGTACATGGACTGGGATAACCCAAGCATCCTTTTAGATCTATCCCTATAGATCTTCATCCCTAGGATGTAGGATGCTTCACCCAAGTCCTTCATGGAGAACTGTGATGACAACCAAACTTTTATTCCCTGTAGTGCGGGGATGTCATTTCTGATTAAGAGAATGTCATCCACGTACAAGACAAAGAATACCACAACTGGACCATTTGCCCATTTATAGATGCAGGGCTCTTCTCCATTCTTAATGAAGCCATATATTTTGATCACCTTATCAAAACGCATGTTCTAACTCCGAGAAGCTTGCTTCAGTCCATAAATGGATCTCTGAAGCTTGCACACCTTGGACTCATCTGTGGATGTAAACCCTTCAGGTTGTATCATATACACCTCTTCAGTCAGCTCTCCATTCAGGAAAGCTGTCTTTACATCCATCTGCCAGATCTCATAATCCAGATGGGCAGCTATTGCAAGCATTATCCGAATAGATTTGAGCATTGCCACAGGGGAAAACGTCTCGTCATAGTCAATACCATAACGTTGACAATACCCCTTGGCAACCAGACGGGCTTTATAGGTCTCCACCTTTCCGTCTGCGCCCCTCTTCCTTTTGAAGACCCATTTACACCCAATGGGTTTAACCCCTTCAGGTGGGTCAACCAATGTCCATACATCGTTGACCTTCATGGACTCCATTTCGAATTTCATGGCTTCAAGCTATTTTTTGAAATCAGGTCTCTGCATAGCATCCATATAGGTGATCGGATCCTCATTATTCTCATCAAGTTCGATGGGATCACCGTCCCGGACCAAGAAATCGTAGTATCTGTCTGGCTGACGCAGTACTCTACCGGATCGCCTTAATGGTACAGGTATATTGGGCTCCGGATCTGATCTAATCATATCTGACTCAGGTTCAGCTATTGGTGTCGGTCCTTCTACCTGTTGAACTTCATCAAGTTCAACCTTAGAGGCAACGGTTCCTTCACCAAGGAACTCCTTTTCTAAAAAGATTGCCTTAAGGCTGACGAACACCTTTTGTTCATCAGCATGGTAGAAAAAATATCCTTTTGTCTCTTTGGGGTACCCTATGAATGAGCATTTGTCAGACCTAGGTCCAAGTTTGTCTGTGACTAATCGTTTGACATAGGCCGGGCACCCCCAGACCCTAAGGTGTGAAAGTACTGGCTTACGTCCTGTCCATATCTCATATGGAGTCTTAATTACAGACTTACTTGGAATCCTATTTAACAGATAACAGGCCGATTCGATTGCATATCCCCAGAAGGATATCAGCAAGCTAGCAAAAACCCATCATGGATCGGACCATGTCTAACAAAGTCCGATTCCTCCTTTCAAACACACCATTATGCTGTGGTGTTCCTGGCGGAGTCCATTGGGAGAGAATCCCATTCTCTCCTAGATATGTGAGAAATTCACTAGAAAGGTACTCTCCTCCTCGATCAGATCGAAGAATTTTAATACTCTTCCCAGTTTGTTTTTCTACTTCACTTCGGAATCGTTTGAACATTTCAAATGAATCTGACTTATGTTTCATCAGATAGATATATCCATATCGGGATAGGTCATCCGTGAAAGTTATGAAGTAGAAATATCCACCTCTAGCACTGGTGCTCATGGGCCCACATACATCAGTATGTACTAGGCTCAAGAGCTCAGTAGCTCTCTCACCTTTTCAGTAAAAGGTGACTTGGTCATTTTACCAAGAAGATAGGACTCACAGGTTGGAAGTGATTCACAATCACTACTTCGAGGATTCCCTCTTGAGTCAACCTGTTTATTCTGTTCTTGTTTATATGACCTAGCCTACAGTGCCATAAGTAGATATCTGACACACTATCTAATCTAGGGTGCTTGCCAGTAGAATAGACTCTTATCAGGCTTGATCTTTTTGGTCTGGCTCTGCACAGATGTCCCAGCCTGAACTTGCACCTTCTTGACTTTCTTCTTCTTGTTCTTCTTTCCTTTCTCAAAGGGTCGAGAACCAGAAGATGAACCTCCCACTGAGTTCACTGAGTTCACCGACTCCTTGAGGAGTTGGTGATCCTTCTCAAAGTTTTGAAGCAACCCCATTAACCCATGGTAGTTTACTTCAGGCTTTGTCATTCTATAATGAGTGAGGAATGGGAGACAAGACTTGGGCAGCGAGTTCAGTATTGCATCTTTCCCAAGCTGCTTATGCAAGGAAAAGCCGAGCTTGCTCAATCGTTCCATCAGCTCGATCATGTACAATACATGATCAGTGACAGAGGCACCATCCTGCATTTTGGCGTTGAAGATGGCACAACTAGTCTTGTGCCTCTCCACGTCATCAGGTGTGCCAAAGGCATCCTCCAACACGTGAAGCATGTCCTTTGGCTGAGCCATCTAGAATCTGCGACTGAACTCGTCGCTCATAGCAGCCAGCATGATACAGCGCACCGTGGTCCGGTCACTGAGCCACTTCTGGTAAGTGTCTCTGACTGTTCCACGTGCATTGACAGCTGGCTCCTCAGGTGCAAGATCCATTATCACATATAGGATCTGTTCATGCTCCAGGACTATCTTCAACTTTCGGTACCAGCTATCGAAATTGGGTCCCACCAACTTATCATTGTCCAACAATGATCGGAGCGATAGGAAAGTGGCCATATTTGCACAAAGGAGAACCATAATCTAATTAGTAAATGATTCATTAAACCTAAAGATTTGGACTTTAATCAAAAGGTTTCTCCCACTATTTTATTTGAATTGGTAGCCTCTACCTCCAATTCAAGGAATTACCCTAATTCCTTAGCGGGTACTAGAATCCACTTAGACTGCACACAAGCCCAACTTTGGTTGGCCAACCCATGTACATCTAAGGGTAGGTTCATAACCAATTGTTTCTCTAAATAATTTCTAGTAATTTTAATTTTGCCCCAGAAACCTAATCAGTAGGCTTTGGCCTCCACTGTAAGGATCCAGTTAGGTCCAACCATTAACATGATCATACTTGGTGTATCTAACCAACGAATGATTAAGCCCAACTTTGGTTGGCTCACCTAACCACCATTAGAGAGACACTTCCAAGTCGTCATATGATGAGTGATAATTCCATTAGTCAACAAGCACCAGGCCTTTGGGTCTGCAATGATTATTGAGTTAATGGACTCATTATCAAACACCTTAATGGGAGGCTATGACTCAGTTATCTCCATAACTTTATCATTTTAAGGACCTAATAATTTTAGAGGATTTAAATAATATAGAGGATGAAGTCAGATGAACCAGCTTATCATGATCCTCCCACTGGCTTCACCAAGTCAGCTTAAGGGAGACCAGGGCTGGTCTAGGAGCACCTAAATCAGTCACACTGATTTACCTAGCTGACATGGGTCAGCTCGAATAGTCAAGTGATCCGATCAAAACATAATTTCACCAAGAGGCCAGGTAAGTTCAATCAGTGGAAGGGTCTGCCAAAGCTTGCCTTAGACACCATCAGAAATGGCCAGGTAAGCGAGCTCCCAATTAAAAATCACCGGTCTGGTTTACCTTAGACACCAACTGGTTTAATTAGTTTCGATTAGATCAACCTAACAGTTCGTGCTAGACCGCTTAGCCAAGAATCAAGTCCATTTGGTTCTCGTTAAAGACATGGACTTGACCAACTACAACTATTGTAATTGATCTAGAGAATCCTTGACCTAATCTAAGACAACAATTGATTAGATTTAGTCAATTCTCTAATTAAGTCCATCTTTAATCTAACCATAGGTCTAACCCAATTAATGGACCTAATTCCCACTAACCCATTAACCCAATGTGTTATGATTTGTGTCTTAGGTTCTTCAATTCACAATCCTAGAACCTAATCAAACAACTTCTTAATTCTTAATTAAGTTTTGGGCTGAGGGTTGGGTTCGGCTTTTCAAAAAATAATTTTCATATTTGTAAAATAATTTTACAATATGATTCTACCAACCATATTGCATGTTTGATTCATAATCAAGATGCAAGTGAAATAAACATGAAACTACTTTAGATCTAATCTAAATAGGTTCATGTAATTGAAACAATTTCAACTTTAAATAATTTTTTTGCACAAAAATTATTAACAAAGAGATTTTATTTCAGATTTAAATATCTTTTAAATCTAATAAATCATAAATTTAATCTAGATCATATCTAATAAATTTATGATTAAAGATAGATCTACACAAACTAGGACAACCTTTGCACTGTAAGGGGTAAACCTTACAGCAGGACAACCTTGCAGTTTGTGATTGATCTAAAATTTTAATTTTAGATTTAATAATCAGATTATAAATTAGATTTAATCTAAAAATAATCTAAGCATGTATAAATAATCATGTAATAAAGAACCTAAGCTCTGATACCAATTGTAGGAACCAGATCTAGGGTTTCAGGGTTAGATCTTGAAATTTTTTCAAGATCATACAGCGAAAGTCTAAAATAAATCAAAATTTATTTTCTAAAATTAGAAAATCCCTAGATCTAAGATCCTATTACATGATTATTACATAGCATTAAATCAAAAATTAAAATATGTATAAATATAGTATGAACTACATGTTGATCATATCAACATGTTTCTATACTAGCTACATCTAATGTATGTATTAAACAATAGATCAGATCTATTACCTTGCGAGTTAGATGTTCTAACCTTGTTGATCTGGGCTTGAGGATGATGTTGCAAGCCGCACATGCGTTCGGCCTCTAGGAGTCGTCCACATGAGCCCACGAATCTCGATCAGAAGTCCTGCTTTAGGAAATCAGCACAGTATGCTAGTACTGCGCTGATCCTTCTTTGATGGTTGATCAGGTGCCTCCTTCTTCTTAATTTGGACTCTTCCAAAGATGAAAAGTAGAAGGAGAAGTTTTAGATCTGAGACACTCTCAGAAAACTCAAGATGGAGGGAGGAAAGATATGAAAACAAAAACCCAAGAAGAAGACCCTCTTCTTCTTCATGTTTTTCTCTCTAGATACCCAAACTTGCATCTTTTATATCTCCACGATCCAAAGGTATTTATCTCTGATTTTTGTATGGCACAAATGTCTCTCAAATATCTAATTTCTCCAAAAATTTTATGAAGAAACTCATCTTATATAGAGAGATATGATAGAGTCCTTGTCTAGGTCAAACACCTAGTCAAGGCTTATCCAAACATGGCAAGTTAAGGGACGCCCAACTCTTGAGCACCTCCTTCATATTTTTATGCATGGATTACTAGAAAAGGGTGCACAATGTATACCCTAAAAGCCACAAAAATTTCAAAAAAAAATTGGATAAATTCGGTGCAAAATTGAAAGAGTTTTGGATTTCTAAAACTCTATCTCATAGAATTCGAAATCCAAACTTATTCCTTTTAGATTTGATCCAAACCACCTTCCATGTAAGAAAGAAGAGAGGAGACCTTTTGTGAACGTGGGAGAGATCTGGGAGAGGGCTTTTGTCACACAAAATAAGTGGAGATTGGCGTTGAATAAGAGAGAGGGCGTGGAGAAGGATTATGTGGCGCAAGGTGGAATCCTAGTCTTACTAGGATTCTGTGTTATGACTTGTTTTAATTTGGTTTCCCAAACCAAATCAAATCAAAATTAGATCAACCCAATTAAAATAGGTTTTAACCCAATTAAGAACTTAATTTAATCATATTAAATTAGATTTAAATCTGATTTAATTTTCTAATCAAATTAAAAATTAGATTGAGCCAAGTCCTAGTTGAACTAGGACTAGTTTTTCCTTGCACTTGGCTTATCCAATAAACCAATTGGACTTGATCCAATCAAGCCTAAAATAAATCTAATTAAATCATATTTAATTAGACTTAATCTCAGCCCATTGGCTTAATCAAATTAAGCCAATTAGCAATCGAATTGCTAATCGATCCTCCTGCAACACTTGCACTGGGTTAAATATCAATCGTATTGATCATTTAACCCTAGAACGATTCTTAATCGTTGATCAACCATCTAATCGGATCATGAACTCTAATGTGTGTGACCTCATAGGTCCGAACTTAAGCCGGTAGCATAGGAATAAATTTCTATACCAATCGAAGTGACCATCTAGCAATGGTACCTGACGACCGGATAGGTCGAATGTGTAGAACAACATCCTTAGAACCCACGTGGATATAGTTTTCATATAATTCATCCCCTTGACCAAAATGATCATAGGATACCCCAGAGTTCAACTGTCAACTCTGATCAGGTTGTCCACATTGTATTTCAAAATATCAAATCCATCTGATGGATTACCCTGGCCAAGGTTTTGCTAAATTGAAATACAGTGACTCATTCTTCTCCAACTCTTGGAGTGGTCAATCCCATCTCGATCACACTCTGACTTCGCAAGTACTTGACTGTGCCCAGAAGCCTTTCGTCCCTGAATTAGAAATTCAGTTAGTCCAGTACCAAAGCATAGTGAGTTGCTTGCAAGTCACTGAGGCGATCTCAGGTCTAAGGGACACTTATACCTATATCCCATCAGAGATATTCTCGACAGTAGAATACTCTGGAGTTGGTCACGTTCAATGATGATGTACCCTTACATCTCACCTGTATGCCATACCAGTGTCTCCACACTCCTTGGTTAAGAGGACAACCAACCCATATGGCCTACAGTGACCTATGCTCGATAGAAGCTGTCATCCTTATTAACAGCCTATCATTTGGTCGTGAACAGTTTTAAAGACTAATCGATAAATCCTCTCTTTATCAAACTTAAATAGTCCTAAGGACTTCATCATAACAACGGAGTTCATTAGAAGATGAAAGCTTATGATGAAAATGCCAAATATATTTTATTTATTAACAAATCAATTATAATACTTGGTTGCTCAACCGTCAACAGCTTGACGATTGGCTTTTTGGGACACATTTCCCAACAATCGTCACTAAACATGACCAACTGTAGAGCACTCTGCTGTCAAGAGTAGCTCGCGAAGGGTATGGGTATAAGTGTTCCTCCGACCTAAGATCACCACAGTGACTTGTAAGTAACTCATTGTACTTTGATGTCAGACTAACTGAGTTTTTAATTCAGTAATGAAAGATTTTTGGATATAGTCAAGTATTTGTCAAGTCAGTGCATGAGTCAAGATGGGATTGATTCCTTCAAATTAGTAGGAGATATGCATCAATGTATTTCAATTTAGCAAAAACTGACCCAGATAATCCATGTGATGGATTTGAAAAAAATTGAAATACAATATAGATGACTTATCTAAAATTGATAGTTAAATCTTAGGTCATCCTCGAGCATTAGGATCAAAAGGGATAAATTATACGATAACCATACGCCATAGGTTCTTGAATGTTGCTTCGCCATCATTCGACCTATCTGGATGTCAGGTTATCATTGCTTGATGGTTACATCGATTGGTTCAGAAAATTATTTCTATACTACTGACTTAGGTTCAAACCTATGGAATCATACTCAAAAAAAGTTTCTGATTGATCATGTGACTGATCAATGATTGAGAATCATTCAAGGGCTTAATCGTCAATTCGATTGATGATTAACCTTACGCAAAAGTTATAATAAATTAATTTATCAACTGCTAGTGAATTAATAAAAGATTAATTAGTAATTAAATTTTTGATTAGCTCAATTTGATTGAGCAAAGAGGATTAAATAAAATCTAATTGAATTAGATTCAATTAGGTTTGACTCAATTAGGTTATGAGATGATCTAATCGCTAAGGAAGAATTATTTCTGATTTGATCAGGACTTTAATTCAATCAATTTTTAATTTGATTAAAATTTGATTAAAAATTTATGAACATAATTAGATTAAATTTTATATATTTTATTTGGGCTAAACCAGATGTGATTTGATTTGGATTCAGATAAAGAAATTAAGAGTCCTTATTGGAATAGGACTCTTCTCCCTACGCCAACCCAGATTGCATGCTATATATCTCTACACACAAAATTATTTTGTTTGAGATTTTTTTCATACCAAAGAGTATTTTCTCTTATCTATCTCACATCTAAATTTGATTTAGTTTTGATAAAAAAAATTCTAAAATTAGATTTTAAAATATTTCTTATCAGAAGAATCTGTTCTCA
This sequence comes from Elaeis guineensis, assembly GCF_000442705.2. Classification (NCBI taxonomy): domain Eukaryota; kingdom Viridiplantae; phylum Streptophyta; class Magnoliopsida; order Arecales; family Arecaceae; genus Elaeis; species Elaeis guineensis. Next base: position 71,553,903 of record NC_025998.2, read on the forward strand.
TCCAAATCAACCTCTCCATGCTAATAAATTTATTTCTCCTTATATATGCAACATTTTGAGAATATTTTTTGTGAGAGATTGGTTAGAGAACTAATTTATTGTAAAAAAATATGAGAAGGAGTGTCCCATATTCTTTTGATATGTTTTGGGATATAGAATTATAAAGGAAGGTAGAATCTTGTAAGAGTTCAGGATCATTAAGACTCTTCACCCCACCTACTTACACACCTATAAAAGGGGCTTTTGTGGTTTCTTTTGTGTGTGTGAGATACCAGAAGAGAACTCTTCATATGATAGAAGTTGGGTATGATTCATGATGTGAAAAATAAAGAGAAGGGTCCTCTCTCTTGGGATGTACATAAAAACCTAAATTTTAGATTTTTGGTTCTAAGGGTTTGGGAAGAGAGAATAAATGAGAAAAAAATTATTTTCTTATTCATATTTTTTTTACCTCTTCATCTCCTCTAGAAATCTATCTTCAATCTCTGAAAAGATTTCAAAGATTTGAAGAAAAGATCCAGATCAGCCAAGAAGAAGATCTTCACGTGAGCTAGCACTCCCGAGAAGATTGATCAGATCGAAGCTTCAAGTGAATTTTTCATAGAGATTGAACTTGTGTGGCTATGAGAAACTAGCAAGGATCCTCTCTATCATATCTCTTAGTAGTGGAGATCATCGATCCGTGATTAGGTATGGAGTTCTGAACTCAGATAAGAAGTAGATGTGATCTACTGCTCACATGCATGCATGCTGATTTTGTCTTCAGATTATTTCAAATTTTATATGCAACATAATATGTCATAGATCCTAGAGTAGATTGATTTAATGATTAGATCATATGCATGTTAGATTAATTTGATTAATCTAGTTGTCTTTTGCTGTAATTTGTTCAAGAAAGTTTCAAAATATATGCATGAAATCGCCTACACATCCCAACATAATTGACTTAATTTGATTAAATAAAGAGCTTTGGATCAAGTCTATTGAGTTAGATTCAGTTCGACTTAGATTGATTTTGATATGATCAAGTCTGATTACAAAAAAAATTTGATCCTAATTTGATCAGGACTTAGACTCAGCTAATTCCTAATTGGGTTAGGAATTTATTTAGATGATTGAGCTCCTAATTAAATTAGATTCATTTCTATCATTGGGTTCAAACTAAATTTGATTTGGTTTAGAATTGAATTAAAAATGAAGAATACCAGTCGGTAGGGATTTTATCCTTATCTCTTACGCCACACCTGAACCCATGCCCATATCTCAATACCAAATTGGATTTGGCTTGAGCCTTTTGGTGTCAAAAGAGTGGACCCAGTAAGGGCAGACAACAAAGGATGGTGAGTCATAATCTTATCTCCTGCCTAATTTGAATGCGATCCGAATAAGAGATAAGATGATAAGAAGGAAAGGGATTTTTCAAACAAGGATGGTTGTTTGGTGCCTAATGCATTTTTTTCTTAATTTTTATGAGATGTTTTTGGGTATGTGAGATATCAGATCTCCTCTTGATGCCAAAGACCTCTTTCTAAAAGTTTTGGGATGTCAAAAACTAGTTTTGGCATGGACTCTTTGGTGCCCTCTCCTCTCCTTGGATGAAAACCCTAGCCCTAGTCTATAAAAGGGTGGCTCCTCTCTTTGGCACCACATCTCAAGTTCCCTTGTTAGTTTTTATTTTTCCAGAGCTTCTCCTTATCTTCCTCTCTTCCTCCTCTAGATCTCTTCATCCTTTGAAGTGTCTAACGCCCTTGAAGAAGAAGGAAGAAATCAGCCTCCAAGTTTTCTTGCAAGCTAGCACTTCCAAGAATCCTGATCTGCACCGATCTTTGTGTGGACTTTCTATAGAGGCCAGACAACTTCGTATGGCTATGAGCAACCTGAAGGAGAGCCTCTCGAAGTATTGGACTAGAAGAGATCAAGAGACTTTAGTTTGGTAATAGTTTCTAAACTTTTCTTGATCATATATGTTAGATCTAATAGTTAGAGCTTCATGGCAACATCGATTAGATTGATGCAAATTTTTATGTTCAGGTCTATAGTGTATCTTAATTCATATTTTTATCATGGTATGATAGTTTAGATTAGATCTTATACATATAATTTAGATTAAATAGTTTAATCTTACTCTTTCGCTGTATAAAAATTTTGAAATTGCATGCATAGCACTACCTATGTTTCCTATAGATCCATGGAGCCTATAAGAGATTAAATTTAGGTGCTAATTAATTTTAGATTAGATTTAAATTAATTAAACTTAATTAATTTAAAATTTAAAATATAATTTTAACTTAAATTTAAAATTTTAAGTTAGACTTGGTACAAAAGTCCTAAATAGTTTGAAATTGACAGCCTTTCGAAATTATTTCGAACCAGCTTCAAATTGGATTTGAATTGGACCCTTTTTGGATGAGACCTTTAGAGTCCTACTTACAGTGGGATTACCCCTCTCCCTTAGCCAACTAGCACCTAGTATGGTGTTGGTTGTAGGCATCCCATGTGAGTGCGGGAATGGGTGCATTGTGGGCACTATATATGATGGCAATTCTATCTCATGTAGGAGTCATTCTTTCATGAGTATTAGACTGATTCAAAGTTTATTTGAATTAGAAGTCTTATATTTATTGGGTCATAGAAATTATCTATAAATAGTGAGGGTCTCTACCTATGGATGCATAGCAAACAAATCAGATAGAGAAAAGAGAGAAAGAGAGAGAGAGAGGTGTGAGACTTGGGCGTCCCTTCTCTTTGGCGTCTCTCCTTGTTGCTGCCCCTCTTCTCTTTATCATGGGTCCTACCTTGGGCATCCCCCTTGCTGGTGTGAGGTGTCATACTAGCACTTCTCCTCCCTCATTTTGTTGGGTTGCGAAGGTGTTTTGATCAGAGATCATTCTACTTTCCTACATTGTCTGGCGTGCATGCGAAGTAGAGGATCTACAGTTCCAGGCCTATGCAAAGGTTGAATCTAAATTTTAGAGATTTGATCTGCAATTCCTCTACTATTTAGGTAAGGATTTGATCCTTATTCATATAGATTGGTAAAATAATTTTTGATGCAACTTTGGTTATTCACGAAGAAACAAGTTTCCTCCCCTTCAGGTTGATCCATGGTGTGGGCTTATTGAAATCAAATATAGATCAAAAGTATATGTTAACGATCCCTTTGTACTAGCTCAACAAGCTATTCTAATGCATTATACTTCTTTTCCATCAAGGAAGAGAGAAAGAAAAGATTGATGGGTTGTATGTAAAATTTAGTCTCAAGCCATTCATTATGAGTTTGAAGAAGAAAAAGAAGAGCCCCATTTACCAGAATACTTTCAAGAGGATGAAACATTAGGAGTTCATCAGTATTTAATAGATGCAGAGTTGGATACTCCAAAAATTCTCCTACATGATGGCCAACATGAGGAGGTAGATCATACTGAGTTTGTTTCTAAGGAGCATCCTATCCAAGAAGGTGAAGAAGAGAAAAACAAGGAAGAAGTGGAAGAAGAGAAGGAAGAGGAGGAATTAGAAGAAAAATTCGAAGGGTACCAAATATCTGAAGAGAAAGATGAGTAGTCAATCTCAAGAAGGAAGGAGTCGATCCCAATGATAAAGGAGTTAACTCTGGCATGTTAAAGAAGACTGACACATAGTAGGAGTCGGGCTCCACGTAGATGGAGCCATTTTTGAATAATTTTAATTATTTTATTTACTTTTCATACTTATCTTGCATCATTTCAATTATTATATTGATTGCCATATTTATATAATTAATTTGTGAATCTATTTACTTTTATATTTAGAGATTACAGGATGAGTACTCCTAGAAGATGGAGTCGTGGTAGCTGAGGAGAGAGCTCTAGAGGATAGAGCTCCAAAGGAAAGAGCTCTTATGTGGGTAGCTCATATGGTTCTGAAGCACCGACACCATGGGATAAAATCTAATACTAAAAATTTTTCATTAGGTTATTTTATTTTTTACTATCTGATATAATATTCTTTATGATCTTTTGCTACTCTCAGATTCAGATGATGTGGGATCGCTATTGACCCTATAGTCATAGGGAGCAGTAGCTAGCTCTGAGCCTCAGCACCATGGTAGAAGATCCACCCGACTCATGACACCTCCAACTTAATCAGAAGATAGAGAGATAGTACACATTCAGAGCCGCACGTAAGTACTAAATCTTCGAGCAATATTTTTTTAAAAAAATTATCATTTTAGAATCAATATTTATTATTCAAAATTAATTTTATAGGATATTTAGAGAGCTTGGGGTATCTCATGTTGTTATCGGGATCGTCCGACAATTGATGCTGGGGTCAGTGAATGAGTTCTCCAGTTGGCCATTGGCGGCTCGTGATGCTGCATGGGAGATATTCCTAATAAGTCAAATGTGCTTAATTTTTAAATTCATGGTATGTTTGTATTCTATTTATTGATACATGCCATCCTTTATTTGTAGTCATATTATCGATTCGAGACACCTCAAAATGAGGAGGCCGACTGTCGGACCTTCGAGGAGGTCACCACACATTAGCTTCGTGATGGGCTATACCACCTCAGGTAGTCTGTCATTAAGTTCTCCAGTTCTGAGTCACCATCAGACTGAAAGTCTTTCATGGATCACTAGATGTGAGGGGATGTTTGGGAGGCCCTTTGTGACCAATGGAGCTATGAGGAGTACTCTGATAGTGTTGTGATCCAGGTGGTGTGCTCAAGGTCCAGGGGACCAAGGCTAAGGCCAAGGTCCATCATTCATGAGGGATTCATGGAGGCTCTAGGGCTAGTTGGGCCCTAGGTTGAAAGGCTGTGGGCCTTTCGGGTTCTTGAGGTCTAGGTTATGTGGGCCTCAAGGGACTAACTCTTTATGGGCTAGGTCTGAGCCCAGGAGAGGTAAGATTAGGTCGAGTCATGGGTGTACATGGGCTTGGATTAACCTAATCTCCCATAGAGTTAGTTAAGGGAGTTTTGGGTTTGGGTCACTTGACCCGGTGTTTATATATACATATACTTGTATAGGTTTGATAAAGCCAAGAAAATAAACGACTCTTTCTCCCAAGTCTCTCTCTCTCTTCTCCCTCTCTCTCCAGCCATCTTCCACACCCCAGGAGCAAGAAACCCTAGGGTTTCTTGCCGCCAATCCATAAAAGGAAAGAGAAGAAGGGGAGGCGCAAGCCCCTTCCCCCTTGCAGCCGCCAGCCATTTCTCCTCTCCCCTCTCTTGCAGGCATCCAAATACTAGATCCAGGATCTAAAATCTCTTAAGAAGAGGTTGGTACAAGTCTCTCTCAGATCTGGAGTTGATCTGAGGTCGTTGGAGGCGCGGGTGAGATCTCCATCAACAGATCTACAAAAAGGCTGCAGCAGGATAGATCTGCGAGGTCTATCTCCATCTATCTTCTTCCCTATCTAAAATATCCCAATTTGAGATCTACAAATTGGAGGACCTTGATCTACATCTGATCTGGTTGGGTACCAGATCTTGGATTTTTTTGAGGTGGTTTCAAAGGTGTTCTTCATCTGGAACGAAAGGCTGACGAAGAAGACAGCAACCAAGCTGATTTCGTCAAGGGCCTTGGATCGTGTCCAAAAGTCTCCAGATCTATTCGTTGTTGGTTCCACTGCACCAAAGGTTCGTGGGAGGAGCCAGGATCATGCTCCAATAGATAGATGGTAGAGGGCCTGACAGAATCAAGTCGCCCAATAAGATCCAATCAAGTACACCAATGGCTCTGTTGGCACACATGTCATTGCAGATAGATTAATAAAAATTTTAAACTTATATTAATCTCATATTTAGTTGGTTCTATGTTAGTTTTTATTAACTTAATTTTTTTATTTATTGTACACACAGCAGCTGGGTCATGTACCATGATAGCTGTAGTTGTGGGAGGCCACGCAACAGTCTAGGAGGATCGATGATTACTTAGATTCTTGATCCAAATAGATCATGATAAAATAAAATATTATTTATTAAATTTTTATATATACTAATATGTATAATAGCACTAATAAATTTTTAAACTATATAGAGGGATTATGCGGAGTACGTCATAGCATGACACGGTGAGTGAAAGAAAAGTGCCTTACAAGTAAGAGATGCGATGGGATCTTTTCTTTATAAAGTTCCAACTCATGTAATGATATTTTTTTATTTGATAATGAGATATTTATTTATCATATTAGCTACATCTTACTATATTTAAGATTATGATAAACTCCATGGATTAGGATAATGGTTTTAGGATCACGAAGAGTTTATGCTTGTGAAATCTAAAATCCTAAAATCTTAATCATAAAATTTCTAGTCATAAGAATATTTAATCAGAGATCAATATTCTAGATAGATTTACACACCTATGTATGCTTGACAGAGAGGGTGGCTGATTTCATAAGTCACCTATGTGAGATAATACAAAGATGTGGGTGTTCATTTGAGAATAAGTTCACTAAATTGACTCATCATTAAAGGACATCTTATGAAGTCTTACTTGTATGTCAAAAGATGATTCTCTAAGTAAAAGTTATGGAAGTGATCCTTAGACCTAAGATCATCATGGAATCTTATGCATATGAACCTATCTTTTGGTTCATACCCAAGTATAGCATTAAGACATGTACGAGATATTCTAGATATGGTTGAGTGTGCATGAAGATTGTTAGTCGATCAATAAAGAATCGATCACTCCTAGTAAGAGGAGATGGCATCATGTGAATTCTTATTTCTAGATGACTCTGAAAAAATCTTTTGATCAAAAGTAGGATAGAAATTAGAAAGAGTTTCTAATGCTTCATCATTGAAGTCATTATTGGTTGATAGAGAATTGATATGAATATGTGGTTGAGTTTGATATAATTCCATACTCATAAACATATTCGGGATGTCAAAATGATCAAAAGAATGAATTATACGGTAACTTGCCACTGAAGAGTATATTTGATATTTCTACCAAATTTTATATCTCTGGATAGTCATGATATATTACTAGACATCAATATTGACTTGTAGATTTGATCGAATTAAAGAGTTTAATTCGATCATCAATTAGAAAAGATTCTGATTGCTAAACTCAGATTAGCTCATTTGGACCTTAATCGATTAGAAAGAATCTAATCAAATCAGGTCAAAACTTGCACCAAGAGTTACTACTAGCTAGATGTAGAACCCAATGCATCACACACATAAAAAATTGATCAAGGACTATTTTGATAAGGTTGATTGGAGTTTTGGATCCAATCAGGGTTTCTGGTAAGTATGCTAGCACGTGTGAAAATCCTAGCTCCTTGAATCAGATTGAAAATTGGTTAGAATTTTACTTCTTAATCACACCAAATTAAACCATGATCTAATTTGGGTTTGGATCTAGGTGTGGTAGCTATTAGATGGTGTCACATAGCCTTGTGGGGCACCATAACTAAGAGTCTAAGCTTGGTTGGACTCTTGGCACGCAAAGAGGTGAGCGTGCGTGTCTTGGCATGAGGAGAAGCAGAAGAGTCCTTCTGCTTTGGGATTAACATGCATGTGGTAGCCCTCATCACCCTCCATTCTTTGATACATATCTCAAAGGTTGAGATGTAAATTTTTTAGATTTTATGGCTTGGAGAAAAGATTGGAAAGAAAGGATGGCGCATGCATGCACAAAGGACTAATGCGACTCTTCACGTTAAGGAGTCCTTCTACCATTCAAATAGTGCATCACCTATTAGATAATGTTCCTTATTTGAATCTATTTTAAATGGATAGTTATCTAGAACTTTTTTCAAATTTATTAGATGGTCAACCAGATGCCAAAAGTACCCATTGCGTGTGCATGCATGGTGATAAGAAAAGAGCACGTACAGATGCGAGGAGTCATGCTTTAAGCAGAAGGAGGCACCTATTATTTCCTTATCTTATCATCTAAGATCAAGATTAAATCTACTTACCACATGGCAAATCAGAATTAATCTGATTTGAGATGGGATCCCAAAGCACCCCTTCTCTGTGCGCACACATGTAGAAAAATTCCAATCGATGTATTAGCAGAAGAGTCCTTCTATTTGAAGACTCCTAATAACCTAATACATTGATGGTATATGGCATTTGAAATAAAGGTGTGGCCTTTCTTTTAGCATCCCTCTAACACCTATAAATAGGTGTGCGCACTGGGTGTTCCAATCATTCCAAGTTTCTTTCCAATTTTGTCTCGCTTGCTTCTTCTTTCTTTCTTACATCCCCTTTTCGTCTTAAGACAAAGCTTTGGTACTTAAGACAAAGCCTAATCAGGTCCAGATAAGAGTGATGGAGGTTTTAAAGGATAAAATTCAGAAGTCCAAAAAAGGTTCTGAGAGGATGGAGTCAGATTCTTGAAGAAATCTGATTGGTACGAGGCCAGTCGAGTTCTAGGAGCTAGAACTCTTGAAGCAAGGTGAAGGAGTAGCACTGTCCTTGGTCTAATTTCTCTGTGGATCATCATTGGTGGGCAAATACTTGGGCATCTAGTGAAAATTAAAATAAGCATTATAGGTATTCCTCTTATCTATATTTATTTTAATTATACTTTGATTGCTATAGTCAAGGGATTATGAGTTTTAGGATTTTGGTGTACTAGGATATTTTGAATAAAAATTTTAAACACTTAAACCTTCTGCTACACCACTAAAATCTAACAGTGATGACGCATCCTATCAGTCCCTCTTTGACCTCGAGGGATGGCTCAGGGCCACCGGAGGGATTACTAGGAGCTAGGTCATAGGGTTTGGGCATAGCTTCAACCCTCTAGTAGCTCGCTAGTCTTCGACGTCCTTCTTTCAAGCCCAGACGATCTAGATATGAAGTGATGCATATATCAATGAAATCATATAGAGGCATTTTTGCCAACGATCATAGAGCATTCGATGAAAAAAAGACAGGCAATACTATGCATGCAATTTCATAATTTTACATAGTGAATTTATTAGATTAAATGATTTAATCTAATTTACATGCATAAGATCTAATCTAGACTATCATACCAAGACTTATAATATAATTTAACATGCACATAAGATCTGAAAGTAAAATTTACATCGATCTAATCGATACTGCAATCTAGATCTAATCCTTAGATCTATCAAAAACAATCAAACAAGTTCAGAAACCATTACTGAACTGTAAACTGTTGATCTCTACTAGTTTAACACTTAGATAGGTGATCCTTCAGGTTGCTCATAGCCGCATAAAGATGTCCGGCCTCTATAGAACATCCACACGAAGACCGGCGCAGATCAGACTCCTTGGAAGTACTAGCTTGCAAAGATCTTCAAAGCTGATGTCTCCCTTCTTCTTCAAAACTCTTGGATGCTCCAAAGGAAGAAAAGATCTAGAGGAGGAGGAGGAAAAAAGAGAGTGCTCTAGAAAAAATTAAAACCAGCAAGGGATTCAAGATGGGGCATCCACTATTGGAGCCCTCTTTAAATAAGAAGGGCCAGGGTTTTGGGTCAAAGGGAGAGGGCACCAAAAAGTCCACACCAAAACAAATTTTGGGCATCCCAAAATTTCCAAAAAGAGGTGTTGGCATGAGAAAGGAGATAAGGTATCTCACACATCCAAAAACTCTTCAAAAAAATTTAGGAAAAAATCAATTGGTGCCTCCCTTCTTTTCAAACTTGAAAAATCTCTTTTCTTCTTATCCCCTTATCTCCAATTCGGATCGAATTCAAACTAGACAGGAGATAAGATCATGACTCATCATGCTTTGCCACCATCTTTACTAGGCCCACTCTCATCTTGCCAAAAATCTCAAGCCAAAACCAATTTGGCATTGAGAATAGAGGCATGGGTCTATGGTGGCACAAGAGATAAAAGATAGAGTCCCTACTGACTAGGACTCTTCATTTTCAATTTGATTCTAAACCAAATCAAATCTAGTTTGAACCCAATAATAGAAATGAACCTAATCAAATTAGGAGTCTAATTATCTTAATAAATTTTGAATCCAATTAGGAATTAGTTGAGTCCAAGTCCTGATCAAATCAGGATCAAAATTTTCTTACAATCAGGCTTGATCAAATCAAACTCGATCTAAGTCAAACTAAATCTAATTCAATTAGACTTGATCAAAAGCTATTTGCTCAATCAAATTAAGTCAATTAACAATCTAATGACTAATTAATTCTTCATTAATAGTAGAGTCCCAGTCCAATGGGACTCTCCTCTAGAGTCCCAATCTCAGTGTGACTCCTCACCAGAGTCACAATCCAATTGGACTCTTCAGTCATCAGATCAGATCAAATCTTTTAATGTATGTGACCCCATAGGTTTGAACCTAAGCTGATAGCATAGGAACAACTTCCTATACTAATCGATGTAACTATCTAGCAATGAGATCCGACATCCGGATAGGTCGAAAGATTGCAAAGCAACATTCTAGAACCTACTGGCATATGGTTACCGTATATTTCATCCCTTTGACCCTAATTCTCAAAGTGATCTGGGGTTTGACTGTCTACTCTAATATAGTCGATCACATTATATTTCAACCTTTCAAATCCATTACATAAATTATCCTGATCAAGATTTTACTAAATTAAAATACACTGATGCATATCTCCTAATAATTCAGAGGAGTCAATTCTATCTTGACTCGCACACCGACTTAATAAGTACCTAACTATGCCCAGTAACCTTCCATCATGGAATTAAAAATTTAGATGGTCTGATATTAAAGTATAGTGAGTTACTTACAAGTCATCATAGTGATCTCAGGTCTGAGGGATACTGTTGGTACAAAAATCCGCTTGCGTCGGAGAAGTTGGAGTCGGAGAAGTCGCGGTCACCGCCGGGACCTGCAAAAGAAGTCTAAACCGGAGGTGGGGTTGCTCCGGCAAGACCCTCCGATGCTCAAGTCAGTTCTCTGCCTCAACAAGAATGGAGTGCTCGAACGAAGAATTTAGCAGAGTTTTTGGATGAAAGATTAGAGCTTATAGAATAACGTATCTGGGGTCCCCTTTTATAGGCGGAGGGGGTAGTAGTCTGATAGCGACATCCGTAACCATCTGGCAGTGAGCTGCCCAAGGTCAGGCGGAGTTTGCTGTGAAGAGTAGTGGAGTGGACCCGTGGCTAACACCGGGGTGTGCCACGTGGAGTCAGTTATGGGGAGTGGAGCGACGTTCGCTGTCGTGACTCGTCATGGAGTGGTGGGATCGCACAGGATCCGCCGCGGGGAGTGGAGCAGAATTGTGGCCGTTAATACGGTCTGTCAGGGAGTAATGGAGTTGCGTAGGGTCCGTCGCAGAAAGTGGAGCAGTGTTGTCCGTTACTGTGGCCTGCCGGGGAGTAATGGAGCCGCGTAGGGCCCGCCGCAGGGAGTGGGGCAGAATCGTGGCCATTACTGTGGCCTGCCAGGGGGTCCAGACTTGTCGGCCGAAGTTCGGTTGGAGTCGGTAGTGAGGTCCGATATCCGTAGGAGTTTGGGCGAGGTCTACCTGCAGTTGAAGTTGTTGGCGGAGTCCGGCTCCCGTAGGAGTCCGGACGAAGTCTGTCTGCAGCCGTTGGAGTCGAGGATGAAGTCCGACTCCCGTAGGAGTCCGGGCGGAGTCTTCCTGCAATTAAAGTTAAAGGCAAAGTCTGGCTCCTGTAGGAGTCCGGACAAGGCTTATCGACAGCTGATGTTGAGGGCGGAGCCCGGCTCTCGTAGGAGTCCGGGCGGAGTCTACTTGCGGTTGAAGTTGTTGGCGGAATCCGACTCCCGTAGGAGTCCGGACGAAGTCTGTCTGCAGCCGTTGGAGTCGAGGACGAAGCCCGGCTCCCGTAGGAGTCCGGGCGGAGTCTTCCTGCAATTAAAGTTAATGGCAAAATTCGGCTCCCGTAGGAGTCCAGACAAGGCTTACTGACAGCTGATTTTGAGGACGGAGCCCGGCTCCCGTAGGAGTCCGGGCGGAGTTTACTTGCGGTTGAAGTTGCTGGCGGACTCCGGCTCCCGTGGGAGTTCGGACGAAGTCTATCTGCAGCCGTTGGAGTCGAGGACGAAGCCCGGCTCCCGTAGGAGTCCGGACGGAGTCTTTCTGCAATTAAAGTTAAAGGCAAAATTTGGCTCCCGTAGGAGTCCGGACAAGGCTTACCGGCTGCTGATGTTGAGGACGGAGCCCGGCTCCCATAGGAGTCCGGGCGGAGTCTACTTGCGGTTGAAGTTGTTGGCGGAGTCCGGCTCCCGTAGGAGTCTGGACGAAGTCTGTCTGCAGCCGTTGGAGTCGAAGACGAAGCTTGGCTCCCGTAGGAGTCCGGGCGGAGTCTTCCTGCAATTAAAGTTAAAGGCGAAGTCCGGCTCCCGTAGGAGTCCGGACAAGGCTTACCGGTAGCTGATGTTGAGGACGGAGCCCGGCTCCCGTAGGCGTCCGGGCTAGAGGAAGGGGCTGTGCCTTCGCAGTACCCTTATTCTTAAAGGAGCGCTTAATGGATCCACCTCCGGTCATCTTATCCGGCACCCACTCCTCCTTTCGCACAACTACCTCCGGCTATGGTCGCCAACAAGGAGCGGCCGAACGATCGGCCTCTATCGGATCCCGTCAACACCATTTCGGGGGGATCCCAGCGGGAGGCAACCAACATACCAGCTGTATCCCCCAAGCGGCAAAAAGTTGAAGAACCCATAACCTTTACCGAAGAAGACACCCAAGGAGTCCAATTCCCTCATAACGACGCAGTCGTAGTTTCCTTGAATATAGCAAATTACGACGTCCGTCGTATTCTTGTCGACAACGGAAGTTCGACCGATATCTTGTTCTACGACGCCTTTTCAAGAATGTCTGCTCTTAGCGATAGTCTGAGGCCGATTTGCTCCCCCCTGGTGGGGTTTACCAGTGACGCCGTTCCGACGGAAGGAATGATAGCTTTGATTGTGACCGTAGGTCAATATCCAAAGCAATCCAGGGCTCTGGTGAATTTCTTGATGGTGAAGGCACCGTCCGCCTACAATGCAATCCTTGGCCGACCCGGCCTCAATGCCCTCCGAGCTGTCATTTCGACCTACCATTTGAAGTTGAAGTTCCCCACCAACCAGGGGATCGGAGAGGTCCGGGGAGACTAGGCCCTGGCCAAACACTGCTACAACATCGCCTTGCAAAGAAGCGATCAGGCTGACCCCTATCCCGTCGATGGACTAGATGCTCGCGATGACCTCACCGAAGAAAGGGACGGCCCAATCGAAGATCTGGTACCAATCCCTTTGAATGATGGGAACGCGGAGCATGTGGCACTAATCGGCTCCAACCTAGGGGAGGAGGTGCGGACGCGTCTTATTGACTTTCTACGGAGGAATGCGGACGTTTTCGCTTGGGTTCCGACAGACATGCCGGAGATTGACACGGAAGTCATGGAGCATCATCTGGCCGTCGATCCAAAGCATCGACCGATGAAAGAAAAAATTCGGAGTCATGCCCCGGAGAGGCAGAAGGCGATAGCCGAGGAAGTGGATAAGCTCCTTAAGGCTGGATTCATTAAGGAAGTCAATTATCCTGATTGGATTTTCAATATTGTTCTGGTCAAAAAAGCAAACGGCAAGTGGAGGATGTGCATAGACTTCAAAAAGCTGAATAAGGCTTGTCCAAAAGACAGCTACCCCCTTCCCAGAATCGACCAACTGGTGGACGCAACCTCGGGCCACGAGCTCCTCACCTTCATGGATGCGTTCTCTGGCTATAATCAAATTAGAATGGCATCTGAAGATGAAGAAAAGATAGCTTTCATCACTAATTGCGGCCTCTACTGTTACAGGGTCATGCCTTTCAGCCTCAAGAATGCAGGCGCAACCTACCAACGGTTGGTGAACAAAATCTTTAAAGAGCAGATCGACCGAAACATGGAGGTCTATGTTGACGATATGCTCGTAAAAAGCAAGTCTTCCAGAAATCATGTCGCCGACCTCGAGGAGACCTTTGACGCTCTCCGAAAGTATAAAATGAAGCTGAACCCAACTAAATGTGCTTTCGGAGTAACTTCAAAAAAGTTCCTGGGCTTCATGGTATCGGGGCGCGGGATTGAGGCCAATCCAGAGAAAATTCACGCCATCCAGGAGATGACCGCCCCAAAGTCGATCAAAGAGGTTCAGCGCCTCACAGGGAGGATAGCGGCTCTTAATCGCTTCGTCGCAAGGTCGGCCAAACGGTGCTTGCCCTTCTTTCAAACCCTCAAGCAGCCGAAGAACTTCTGCTGGACCTCTGAGTGCCAATAGACGTTCGATGAGTTAAGGAGTTACCTTAGCTCACCCCCGCTGTTGGCAAAACCTGAACCTGGGGAGGAACTGTTTTTATACCTAGCGGTCTCTCCCATGGCCCTCGCGGCCGTCCTTGTCAAAGAAGAAGCGAAAGTCCAGCGACCAGTCTACTACATTAGCCGCACGCTGAGGGACGCTGAGACTAGGTACACCAAATTAGAAAAACTGACCTACGCCTTGTTGATTGCAGCTCGGAGGCTCCGACCCTACTTTCAAGGGCACACCGTGACGTTGCTCACCGATCAACCGATCAAGGTGGTTTTACACTGGGCTGACACCTCTGGAAGAATGGCAAAATGGGCAATCGAGCTCATGAAATTCGAGATCAACTACAGACCTAGACCAGCAGTAAAGGCCCAAATACTGGCAGATTTTATAGTAGAGTGCACCATCCCAGAGGAGGTCGAACCTGAGCAAAGCAAAGTTGACGATCTGAAGTCTCAACCGAACTCCCCCAACAAAGAGGCCAATCCCTCCGATCGCTTTTGGACCCTCTATGTGGACTGATCTTCCAACATGTCGGGCGCAGGTGCAGGCCTGATCTTGGTCAGTCCGGAGGGAGTCATAGCTGAGTACGCTCTGCGTTTCGAGTTCCCCGCAACAAACAATGGGGCGGAATATGAAGCTCTGGTCGCAGGACTAAGGATCGCCAGAGAGCTGAGAATAAGTCAGCTCCGGGTGCACAGTGACTCTCAACTGGTGGTGGGGCAAGTCAGTGGGAGTTATGAAGCACGGGAGGACAGTATGGTCAGATACCTTGAGAAGGTAAAGGAGCTCACCCCCGCCTTCAGCAGCTTCAACATTAGACAGATTCTCAGGCTGGAGAATACCAGGGCCGATCTTCTCTCCAGGCTGGCGACATCGGCTCCGGCCGAATTAACCAGAGGCATCCTCTTCGAAGTTCTAAAACATCCGAGTGCAGAAGAATCGCGGCCCGTAATGGAGATCGACCATGAGCCCAGCTGGGTTGACCCGCTGATAACCTATCTTAAGGATGGAGTTCTCCCCCAGGATGCGAAGGAGGCTCGGAAGCTCCGAAATCAAGCCTCCCGGTACATCCTTTATGAGGGCAAATTATACAAAAGATCATACTCCTTGCCCCTCTTGAAATGTCTCCGGCCCTCGGAAGCTGACTACGCCTTGTGGGAAGTACACGAGGGGATTTGCGGAAACCATTTGGGGGCTAGATCTTTATCCCACAAGCTGCTCTGCCAGGGATATTACTGGCCAACGATGCATCGTGATTTGATTGAATATGTCAAAAAGTGTGATCGATGCCAGAGGTACGCCAACATCCAGAGACAGCCCACCACCGAACTCACACCCTTGAGTGCCCCATGGCCTTTTGCACAATGGGGGATGGATATCCTTGGCCCTTTTCCCATGGCATCTGGGCAAAGGAAGTTCCTCCTCGTAGCGATCGACTACTTCACCAAATGGGTTGAAGCCGAACCACTAGCAAAGATCACGGAAGCAAAAGTTCAAGATTTCGTCTGGAAATCGATCGTGTGTAGGTTCGGTCTGCCTAGAACCCTAATCACTGATAATGGACGACAATTTATGGGAGCGAAATTCGTCGAATTCTGTGAAGATCTAAATATCTCCCACAACTTCACATCAGTAGCCCATCCCTAGGCGAACGGCGAAGCTGAGGTGACCAACAGAACCCTTTTGCAGGGGATTAAGACAAGGCTTGAAAAAGCAAAGGGAACTTGGGCGGACGAGCTTTATCATGTGCTATGGGCATATCGAACTACCCAGAGGTTACCTACGGGGGAGACCCCCTTTGCTTTAGCCTTCGGTATGGAAGCCGTCATCCCAATCGAGCTTAAACTCCCGTCGGCATGAGTCGTGGCATTCGACGAGCATCAAAATTCACAAAGTCTTAGAGCCAACCTCGACCTGCTGGAAGAAAGATGGAAGATCGCTTAGGTTCGAATGGCAGCCTACAGACAGAAAGTTGCTCGATATTACAACGCCCATATGAGCCCCCACAGCCCTGTTAGGGACAGGAGGAGAACCTCTCCCTAACTTGAGCAAAGTCGAAGGCCCGGTTCCATTTAGACCGGATGGGGGGAGAGGCCCTACAACGCCCATATGAGCCCCCACAGCCCTGTTAGGGACAGGAGGAGAACCTCGCCCTAACTTGAGCAAAGTCGAAGGCCCGATTCCATTTAGATCGGATGGGGGGAGAGGCCCTACAATGCCCATATGAGCCCCCACAGCCCTGTTAGGGACAGGAGGAGAACCTCGCCCTAACTTGAGCAAAGTCGAAGGCCCGATTCCGTTTAGACCGGATGGGGGGAGAGGCCTTACAACGCCCATATGAGCCCCTACAGCCCTGTTAGGGACAGGAGGAGAACCTCGCCCTAACTTGAGCAAAGTCGAAGGCCCGGTTCCATTTAGACCGAAAGTAGGGGGACTGGTGTTGGGTATAAAATATCCACAACCGAAGTCCTCAGCAGAATCTGCTCAAGTAGACTCCTCCCGGACTCCTACCAGAGCCGGGCTCCGCCATCAACATCAGCTGCCGATAAGCCTTGTCCGGACTCCTACGGGAGCCGGACTTCGCCTTTAACTTTAATTACAGGAAGACTCCGCCCGGACTCCTGCGGGAGCCGGGCTTCGTCCTCAACTCCAACGGCTGCAGACAGACTTCGTCCGGACTCCTACGGGAGCCGGACTCCGCCAACAACTTCAACCGCAAGTAGACTCCGCCCGGACTCCTACGGGAGTCGGGCTCCATCCTCAACATCAGCTGCCGGTAAGCCTTGTCCGGACTCCTACGGGAGCCGGATTTCTCCTTTAACTTTAATTGCAGAAAGACTCTGCCCGGACTCCTACGGGAGTCGGGCTTCGTCCTCGACTCCAACGGCTGCAGACAGACTTCGTCCGGACTCCCACGGGAGCCGGACTCCGCCAGCAACTTCAACCGCAAGTAGACTCCGCCCGGACTCCTACGGGAGTCGGGCTCCGCCCTCAACATCAGCTGCCGATAAGCCTTGTCCAGACTCCTACGGGAGTCGGACTTCGCCTTTAACTTTAATTGCAGGAAGACTCCGCCCGTACTCCTACGGGAGTCGGGCTTCATCCTCGACTCCAACGGCTGCAGACAGACTTCGTCCGGACTCCCACGGGAGCTGGACTCCGCCAGCGACTTCAACCGCAAATAAACTCCGCCCGGACTCTTACGGGAGCCGAACTTCGCATCTGATTTTGATTGCAAAAAGCTCCGCCCGGACTCCTACGGGAGCCGGGCTCCGCCCATGACTCCAATCACAGGAGGGTTCCATCCGGACTCCCATGGGAGCCGAACTTCGCCTTGACTTCAGCGAAGAAAAACTCCGAGCGAAAAGGAAAAAGGAAGGCAACGGACTATGACAGCTACGATTGAAAAATGGACAGCGATCGAGGTACAGAAAACTCTGTCACCGCAAGGACTGGGGATTCCACAGGAAGTCCCAGCTTTTGAGGAAGTTTTCGACACAAAACAGGACAACCTACTTAAGGTGACAGAAGCTCGGATCCCCGAACTCAAGCCCTAGGAGGGACCCCAGGCCCGATTGGCCCCAAGCAAACCTGCAGCCATTGACGGAAAAATGACAACCAGGTATCTTCGAACGACGTAAAAGTCGAAAAGGAGCTCGACAAATAACAATCCAACATGAATAAAAGAGATCGTCGACGACCTTGGGACGACGTGAAAAAGAAAAGAAGAAAAGAAGGAAGAGAGAAGAAAGAATAATAAAGAAGTTCGACAGGCGACTACTCGATACAAGATGCAGACGAGGTAACAAAATCTCCTTTTCATTTTTCAACTGACAGGATATACGTTACAAGACCCGGTGGGCCAAAAAAAAAAAAAAAAAAATGTATACATCATTGCAAGTCTCGTGAACACGGTTTGGAAAGGATGCACCGGAGGCCGCTTCAAGCTGCAAACTTCTCTTCCCATTTCTGTCCTTCCCAGCTACGTCGTCCAGTATGTGTGATGGGCTCATCGACTTTCACCCCGCCTTGTTTCGCTCCATCTCCGAAGTCCCAACCTCAGGGGGAAAAGGATGGGATAGATTCCTGGGGACGGTAAGGGCAACGGCAGCGGCGACGAAGACCTGTTTCAAGAAGAACCGGAGTCACCCTTGGGGCAACGGTGGTGCCAAAAATATGCGTCATCACCGAATACTCCGTGGTAGCCGCCATCCAAAATGCTCCGGCAAGGTCGGCATGCGCTACTTCCACCGCCTCCGCAACAAGTTTTACTGCCCCACCATCGACGTCGATCGCTTTTGGTCCCTCGACCCCGACGGCATCAAGGATCCCGCCACAGCTTGTGACGACAGCTCTGCCCTCTTGACCAGTATCACCCCACCTTGCTACTCCGAAATCCTCGGGTAGAATACCTTTACCGGCAGCCCCCATTATTAAACCCCTGTTGTTGAAGGAATTCCTCCTTATGCCCCCTTTGAAACGACGGGGATCCTCAGCGGCCACCTGATGATCGGCGAACTCACCGGCCGTTGTTCTCCTCCTCGCCTTCCTCCAGGCCCTATACATCCCTTCGAGGATGGCCTCCAGAGTGGAGGGCATGACGTGAGAACCCCTTAGAGAAGAATCGAGGGGCTGAAGACAGCGAGGGCTGGTGCGGAGGAAGTGGTTGAGTAGTTGGGCTCTCAGACGAAAGAAAGATGCTGTCCTTTCGGCGGGATGGAGCCCCGAAGAAAGAGTAGGGGGTTTAAATAGCCAGCGGATCTTAGCACAGTTATGGCGGTGGGTGTCCCTAGGCCAACTGGTGCATTCCACATGTCCCACGTGTCCCACTCGCCGCTATCGAGGATTGACTGTTCGCAAATTTCTATAGCGCAATGCTTGGGATCACGTTTCGGCGGGAGTTCCGAAAAGACTCTTCAGGTCGCCCCGATCCGAAAAGACTCCAGCATGCGCACATTTAATGCCAAAATATCTGGGGGCGGCAGTGCGCAAGATTCGAGGGGATGATTTCGGTTGTGCCCATCTCTCTCTGTACTTTCTTCGTTCGAAATTCAAACTCGAAAGTAGGGGGACTGGTGTTGGGTATAAAATACCCACGGCCGAAGTCCTCAGCAGAATCTGCTCAAGTAGACTCCGCCCGGACTCCAATGGGAGCCGGGCTCCATCCTCAACATCAGCTGCCGGTAAGCCTTGTCCGGACTGCTACGGGAGCCGGACTTCGCCTTTAACTTTAATTGCAGGAAGACTCCGCCCGGACTCCTACGGGAGCCGGGCTTCATCCTCGACTCCAACGGTTGCAGACAGACTTCGTCCGGACTCCTACGGGAGTCGGACTCTGCCAACAACTTCAACCGCAAGTAGACTCCGCCCGGACTCCTACGGGAGTCGGGCTCCGTCCTCAACATCAGCTGCCAGTAAGCCTTGTCCGGACTCCTACGGGAGCCGGATTTCGCCTTTAACTTTAATTGCAGAAAGACTCCGCCCGGACTCCTACGGGAGCCGGGCTTCGTCCTCGACTCCAACGGCTGCAGATAGACTTCGTCCGGACTCCGCCAGCAACTTCAACCGCAAGTAGACTCCGCCCGGACTCCTACGGGAGCCGGGCTCCGTCCTCAACATCAACTGTCGGTAAGCCTTGTCTGGACTCCTACGGGAGCTGGATTTTGCCTTTAACTTTAATTGCAGGAAGACTCCACCCGGACTCCTACGGGAGCCGGGCTTCGTCCTCGACTCCAACGGCTGCAGACAGACTTTGTCCGGACTCCTACGGGAGTCGGACTCTGCCAACAACTTCAACCACAAGTAGACTCCGCCCGGACTCCTACGGGAGCCGGGCTCCACCCTCAACATCAGCTGTCGATAAGCCTTGTCCAGACTCCTATGGGAGCCGGACTTCGCCTTTAACTTTAATTGCAGGAAGACTCCGCCCGGACTCCTACAGGAGCCGGGCTTCGTCCTCGACTCCAACGGCTGCAGACAGACTTCGTCCGGAGTCCTATGGGAGCCGGACTCCGCCAACAACTTCAACTGCAGGTAGACCTTGCCCAAACTCCTACGGATACCGGACCTCACTACCGACTCCAAC
Source organism: Elaeis guineensis (assembly GCF_000442705.2). Taxonomy (NCBI): domain Eukaryota; kingdom Viridiplantae; phylum Streptophyta; class Magnoliopsida; order Arecales; family Arecaceae; genus Elaeis; species Elaeis guineensis. The sequence continues at coordinate 71,574,195 of NC_025998.2, forward strand.
CGAACTTTGGCCGACAAGTCTGGACCCCCTGGCAGGCCACAGTAATAGTCACGATTCTGCCCCACTCCCTGCGGCGGGCCCTACGTGGCTCCATTACTCCCTGGTGGCCATAGTAACGGACAACACTGCTCCACTCCCTGCGGCGGACCCTATGCAACTCCATTACTCCCTGACAGGCCGTATTAACGGCCATAATTCTGCTCCACTCCCCGCGGCGGATCCTGTGCGATCCCACCACTCCATGATAAGTCACGACAGCGAACGTCGCTCCACTCCCCGTAACTGACTCCACGTGGCACACCCCGGTGTTAGCCACGGATCCACTCCACTACTCTTCGCAGCAAACTCCGCCTGACCCTGGGCAGCTCACTGCCAGACGGTTACGGATGTCGCTATCAGACTACTGCCCCCTCCGCCTATAAAAGGGGACCCCAGATACGTTATTCTATAAGCTCTAATCTTTCATCCAAAAACTCTGCTAAATTCTCCATTCGAGCACTCCATTCTTGTTGAGGCAGAGAACTGACTTGAGCATCGGAGGGTCTTGCCGGAGCAACCCCACCTCCGGTTTAGACTTCTTTTGCAGGTCCCGGCGGCGACCGCGACTTCCCCGACTCCAGCTTCTCCGGTGCAAGCGGATTTTTGCACCAACAGATACTTATACCCATACCCTTCACGAGCTACTCTTGACAGTAGAGTACTCAGCAAATGATCATGTTCGATGTGAATGTATACTTACATTCCATCTGCATGCCATACCAGTGTCTCCACACTCTTTGATTAAGAGGACAGCCAACCCATATGGCATACAGTGACCTATACTTGATATTACTATCATCCTATTAACAGCATGTCATTGGGTCGTGAACACGTTTTAAGGACTAAATGACAAATCCTCCTTTATCGATTAATTATAATTCTAAGGATACCATCACAACACAGGAGTTCAAATAAGATGGATAAAATGTGACAAAAAAATCAAATAACTTTTATTAATAAAAATTTATATACAATTATAATTGTAAGTATAATCATCAACAGACTGACGATTGACTTTGAAACATATTTTCTAACAACTCTCACTTGAACTAAAGCCAATTGGTACAGTATCGAATACCCATCTTCAACTTATGATCATCGAACTCCTTGATTTCGAGAGTTTTTGTAAATAGGTCAGCTAGATTATCCTTTCCATCAATCTTCTAAAGGTCAATGTCACCTCGATCTATGATCTCTCGGATAAGGTGGTAATGGCACAGAATATGCTTGGTACATTGATGGGACTTCAGCTCCTTGGCTTGAGCAATGGTTCCAGTGCTATCACAGTATAACAAGATAGGGCCATCGACTAAGGGTGCCACTCCGAGCTCATTGATGAACTTTTGCAAGCATATAGCTTCCTTCACAGTATCGGATGCCACGATATACTCCACCTCGCAAGCAGAGTCAACCACGATGTGCTGCTTGAAACTTTTTTAGTAAATTGCTCCACCATTCAAAATAAAAATATAATCTGACACACTCTTACCATCATCATGATTTGATTGAAAGCTAGAGTCAATAAACCCCACTAGTTTCAAGTCAGTTTCACCATAAACAAGCTATTGGTCCTTAGTATTTTTTAAATACTTTAGGATGATCTTTATGGTCTTCCAATAGTTCTTTCCTGGATCAGACTGGTATCTACTCACTATCTCTAATGAGTATGCCACGTCTGGTTTTATATATGTCATGGAATACATTACAAAACCCATTGCTAGAGCATATGAAACTCTACTCATATGCTCTCTGTCTTGAGGAGTTGTTGGATAATTTCTCTTCGAGAGAAAAATTTCATGGCCTATCGAGAGATAGTCTTTCTTGAAATTCTCCATACTGAGCCACTTCAGTATGATCTTTATGTACGTGGGTTTAGACAATCCAAGCAATTTGTTCAATCTATCTCTATAGATCTTCATCCCAAGGATATAGGATGCTTCTCTCAAGTCCTTCATAGAGAACTAAGATGATAACCAGACTTTTATTCCATGTAATGCAGGGATATCATTATCGATTAAGAGAATGTCATCCACATACAGAATGAGGAATATAACCATAGAGTCATTTATCTATTTGTAAATGTGGGGTTCTTCTCCATTCCTAATGAAGCCATACGTTCTGATAATCTTATCAAAATATATGTTCCAACTCCTAGATACCTGCTTCAATCTATAGATCAATCTCTGAAGCTTGCACACTTTGGACTCATCTGTGGATGTGAAACCTTTAGGTTATATCATATGCACCTCTTCTTCTAGCTCTCTATTTAGAAAAGCTATTTTCACATCTATTTGTCAGATTTCATAGTCTATGTGTGCTGCTATCGCAAGTATAATCCAAATAGATTTAAGCATTGTCATAGGAGAAAATGTCTCATCATAATCAATACCATAATACTAATGATAACTCTTGGCAACCAAATGGGCTTTATAGGTCTCCACCTTCCCGTCTGCACCCTTCTTCCTTTTGAAGACCCACTTACACTCTATGGGTTTAACCTCTTCAAGTGGGTCAACTAATTTTCATATATCATTGACCTTCATGGATTTCATTTCAAATTTTATGGCTTCAAGCTATTTATTAGAGTCGGACCTCTGCATTACATCCATATAGGTGATCGGATCCTCATTGTTATCATCGAGTTCAATAAGATCTCCATCCCAGACCAAAAAATCATAGTATCTATCCGATTAACATGGTACTCTATCAGATCTCCTTAATGGTGCCTCTACAATAGGTTCTGAATTTGTCATCATCAAACCTGGTTCTGTGAGTTCACTAAACTGTGTCAGTTTTACCTGTTGAACTTCCTCAAGTTCAATCTTAAAGGCATTAATCCCTTTTCCAAGAATTTTTTTTTTAAAAGGACTACCCTAAGATTGATAAATACTTTTTGTTTATCAGCAAGGTAGAAGTAATATCCCTTAATTTTTTTGGGATATCATATAAAATTATATTTATCAAACCTTGCTTCAAGTTTGTCTATTTTCAAATGTTTGACATAAGCTAGACATCCCTAAACCCTAAAGTGAGAAAGTGCTGGCTTACATCCCATCCATATCTCATATGATGTTTTACTTATAAATTTATTAGAAACCCTATTAAGCACATAACAAACCGACTCGAGTGTATATCCCTAGAAGGATATCGATAGACTAGAAAAGTCCATCATGGATCGAATCATGTCCAATAGGGTTTGATTTCTTCTTTCTAACACATCAATATATTATGGTGTTCCAGGAGGTGCCATTGAGAGAGAATCCCATTCTCCTTAAGATATATCAGAAATTCATCAAAAAAATATTCACCTCATTGATCTGATTGAAGAGTTTTGATATTCTTTTTAGTTTGTTTCTCTACTTCATTACCGAATCATTTGAATATTTCAAATGATTCGGATGTATATTTCATCAAGTAGACATACCCATACCTAGATAGATCATCTGTGAATATAATAAAATAGTGATACCATCCTCTAGCACTTGTGCTCATGGATCCACATACATCAGTATGTACTAGACCCTGACATCACTGGCTTGTTCACCTTTTTTAGTAAAAGGTGACTTGGTCATTTTTTTAAGTAAACAAGACTCACAGATAGGCAACGATTCATAAATATTGTTATCAAAAATTTCTTCTTGAGCTAATCTGTTCATCCTGTTCTTGTTGATATGACCTAACCTACAATGCCAAAGATAGACATCTATGACATCGACTATTTTAGGATATTTATTAGAGGTGTATATCACATTAGGCCATGATATAACATAAATATCATTGTTCAACTGTCCACGTATTATCGTAACACCATTCAAAATGATATCAGAAAAACTTTTTTTTATTAAAATTTTATAATTCGATTTGGCCAAAAGGCTTATAGAAATGATATTTTAAAAAAAATTGAGATAGTAATGACATTCATTAAGAATAATAAAATGAGATTCTAATACAAGCTTGATAATTTTTAAAGCTAAAACTAGAACTGATCTTCCATCTTCAATGTTCAAGAATCTCTCACCATCTTCAAATCTTCTACTGACCTTAAGATCCTACAATGAATTGCAAATGTTAATAGGGCTGTCAGTATCCAATATCCAGGTCATTGTATCAAAAATTGAGAAGTTACAAGGTATTATCATATAAGTACCTTGTCCAGCAACTGATTGCTTCTTCTTTTTTGATCTGTTCGGATCAAGAAAAGCTAAGTATTGAGGATAGTTCCTCTTCCAATGATCCTACTTCTTGCAATAGAAGCACTCTACCTGACTCTGGTCAACTTTAAACTTGGGCTTTTGGGTCTGACTCCTAGCACTTTACACCTTTTTATTTTTCTTCTTCTTTTCTTTCTTAAAAGGATGACGTCCACCTGAAGAAGATCCTTCCACTACATTTATCATCTCCTTATGGAATAGGTGATCCTTCTCAAAAGTCTGTAGCAACCCTAACAGACCGTGGTAGTTGACTATAGGCTTCATCATTCTAAAATGACTAAGAAACAGTAGGTAGGATTTGGGTAGAGAGTTCAGGATCACATCTTTCTCCAGTTGTTTGTGCAAAAGGAAGCCAAGCTTGCTCAGTCGCTCAATCTGTTCGATCATACACAATACATGATCAGTAACCGATGCTCCCTCCCTTATCCGAGTATTGAAAATGGCACAACTAGTGTTATGCCTGCTCAATATCATTAGAAGTACCAAAGGACTCTCTCAACACCTTGAGCATGTCCTTTAGCTAAGCCTCTTTGAACTTTCGACTGAACTCATCGTTCATTGAAGCCCGCATTATGCAATGAACCATGCTGCAATATTGAGCCACTTCAAATAAATATCTCGAACAGTACCATGGGCATTGGGAGTAGGCTCCTCAGGTATCAGATCTGTAATGACATACAAGATCCACTCATGCTCTAAGATGATTTTAAGTTTTCGATATTAGTTGTCGAAATTAGATCCCATCAACTTCTCACTGTCCAACAGTGATCGGAGCAATAAGTTTGAGGCCATATCTGCACAAAAAAAAATCAAAATCTAATCAGTATATGAACTAATTAAGCCTAAAGATATGGACTTTAGTCTAAAGGTTCTTCAACTATCTTATACGAATTGATAACCTCTACCTTCAATTCGAGAAATTACTTTAATTTCTTAGTAGGTACTAGCATCTGCACAGACTGCACATAAGCCCGACTTTGGCCAGCTCACCCATGTGCATTCATGGGTAGGTTCATTAACCAATTATTTCACCAAATAATTTTTAGTAATTGATTTAGCCTCAAGTAATTTTTTTCAGTTGACTTTGATCTTCTCTGTATGCCCTGGTTAGGTCCAACCATTAACATGATCATACTTATAAATCTAACTACCAAATGATTAGACCTGACTTTAATTGGCTAACCTGACCACCTGACAGAGAGACTTGACTAAGTCATCATATTATGAATGATAATTTTAATAATAGATGAGCACCTGGTCTTTGGGCCTCCAATGATCATCATACTAATAAATCCATTATCATCCAACTTAATGGGAGGCTATGATTTAGTTATCACCATAACTATGTCATTTAAGGGATCTAATAATTTAGAAGATTTAATTTATGAATTAAAAAAAGAGAAAAAATCAATCAGTAAACCACAACCCACTGACTTCACCAAGTCATTGAATCGGATTAGGATTATGCTGATTGAAATGGCACGAAGATCAGTTCACACTGATCAACCCTAATGGCATGGGTTAACTCGAATCATTTAGCGACCTAATCAAAATATAATTCATCAAATTGGTCAGTAAGTGAGATCGATGGGAGGGTCTGCTAAGCTTTCCTTAGACACCATCGAAATGGCCAGGTAAGCCGCTCCCAATTAAAAATCACTGATCGAAATGCCAAACTTATCTTAGACACTAATTGGTTAATTAGTTTTATTTTGACCAACCTAGTGGTTCGAATTTAACCACTGAGCCATAATCAAAGTCCATTTGGTTTAATCAAAGACGTGGACTTGACCATCTACAACTATTGTATTAGAGAAATTTTGATTTCATCTAATTCAATATTTAGTTCGACTTAATCAAATTCTCTACATGATCAATTAGTTTTTTTATTTTAACCTTAGGTCTAATCCAATTAAAAGGATCTAATTTGAGCTAACCCATATTTCATGTTTTATACAATGTCATTAGATCTTAAATCATAATTCTAGATCTAATCAATTCAATACAATTCTTAATTAAGTTTTTACATCAACATGGTTTAGATTTTGAAATAATTTTTTATGTAAACTTTTTATATTAAATCATAAATTTTTTTAGATCATATCTAAATTTTTATGATTTTAAATCAAAATAATTTTGATTGTCCAGATTAAATGTAACTAATTTTCTTTACAACTTGCATCACATACAACAAATCCTAAGATTTCAAGATCTAGGATTTTGCAAGAAAGTAAGTTTTTTTTTTTGCTTTCTTCTTCATGGGACCTCACAGTGGCACCTCTACATGACATAAGAGCACCCCACTGAATGGAAGGAGAGGGTAACCCTACTTGCTCCTATGATCGGATGGCCTGGTGATTACCCAATTCGAGTACTTTGCTACTCAGATCATCTAATCTATCATGTACAAAATTAGATCTGAAAATAAAATATATTTAGATTTAATCTAAATAATAAATAATCAAATCTTAAAGTATATTAAATCATATCATAAACAATATATTTTTGATACCAATTAAAGGAAAGACAGGTAGTACTATACATGCAATTTCATAATTTTATGCAGCAGATTTATTAGATTAAATGATTTAATCTAATTTACATGCATAAGATTTGATCTAGACTACCATACTAAGACCTATAATATGATTTAACATGCACATAAGATCTGAAAATAAAATTTGCATCGATCTAATCGATGCTGTAATCTAGATCTAACCCTTAGATCTATCAAAAATAATCAAACAAGTTTAAGAATCATTACCAAACTATATATTTTATAGGATACGATACCACATGATGCAACAGAAAGAAAGAAAAAAAAAATAAAAAATATGATACAAATATATAGATCGGCCTCAAGCCTACCTTCATGAGGCGTGCAAGCTTTACTATGAGAGAATAAAATAAAACAAATACAAGAAAAACTCACCATTCAACTCTTATACAAGAGTCTCTCAATAAGAAGTCCCAAAACTCTTATAAAAGTACTCTAAAATCTCTCTTGAAGCTTTTTACACCTTTAAGATGTCATCAACTATCCAACACAACTGACGGCTCGTCAATCAGAGCTATATAAGCTTTAGAATCTTAAAAATACTATTATAGTAGAAATATAGAGTTTCAATCAACTCTAGAACAATCCTTGGCCATTCGATCGTGATCGGCTCACACCAGAGCCATTCGATCGTGCAATATAGTCTCTGATCATGCTTGATCACATTTGAAATCATCCTCAACATTTGATCATGAATGGCTCACTCCAAAGCCATTGGATCATGCAAAAACCTCCGTAGATCATGCATGGACCGCATGATCGGTCCACGCAGCCTCCATGGACCAGCCAGCATCCTATGGTCCATGGTGGACTGTGCAAGGTGCTAGGCCTGGGCACCTGTACATGCTAGGCCGGCCTGCACTTGCACCCATGCTGGGCCCGCTTGCATGCTAAGCCGTGCATGCCTGCGCATGCGCACCTCTATCGGGCCCGACCGCACCGTCGCCTCATGCACCGTGCCACCTGCTCCAAGCTTCTTTCGCCCATATCTTCATCATCTGAACTCTGTTTGGGCTATTCTTAAACTCATTGGACTTTTTTCGTCATCTTGGATCTCGTTGTGAGATCAATGTGGACTGAATCTTAAGATATATTTTCTAACAATCTCTATCTCGACTCGATATTCAGTCTCCATCTATCTTTGAGAGCCTATGATCCATCTCAACCCCATGCCTTGGGGCATGCTTGCTGTCTCATGGATGGACAGACATGGGAGTCAAGCCAGGCCACTCGATCTCACATCCATCATGGGTTTTGTCTACTTTGATCAAGATCTACTCGGAGTATCATCTTGCGGCAATAAAAATCTTACCCTGCAATATTGCCTCTCATCCTCCTAAGACTCGCATCTTGTGCCTGATCCACCTTTACCTAGAGCTCCACCTCACTCTAGACTCCTCCTGACTCCTAAAGCTCCATCTCGCACTAGGCTCCCCACCAGGTAGTAATATCCTCTCATCCTCTTCTTCTCCTCCAGAATAATCCTATCGCCATACAACACCTTCAAGATTTCTCTACCAGCTACCATCCTGTAGCCTCTCAAATTCAGTCTACCCAATGAGATAAGATTCCATCTAAAATCGGATATGTATCGGACCTCTCCCAAGCTCCTCACTACACCATCATGTGTCCTTCAACTGACTTTTTTGATTCCTCTAATCGCACAGCTTGATTCATCTGATAGATAAACAGTACCCTTATTATTCTTCAGGGGGTCAAACTACTCCTCTCTGCAATATACAAATAGGTGCATGCAGAATCTAAAATCTACTACTGGAAAGAAGTAGATACCTCATCAGATATCTCTAAAATATTATCCTCTGACTCGCTACTGGCTGTCGCTACAGCAGCCCTCGTCCGATCCCTAAGTTGAGGGTAATTTTTGGCTAGATGCCCCAACTCGTCACATCGATAACATCTGGTCTTGCTCAAGTCCCTCATCCTGGACTTGGATCGCTCTCATCATGATCTTCTATCACTCCATCTATTGCCTCTTGCTCCTCTAGAACCACCAAAATTGAGCTACCACCACCTGAGCTTGAAGCTAAATTCTCTCTCCTAAGAACCTTATTCTGGAGAATCATCATGGTGACCTCATCCATCTTGATGGTGCTCTTCTCCATTAGAAGAGCAATCACCAAAGACTCATACGAAGGGAGAAGTGATGCTAGCAAGAGGGAAGTAGCACCCTGGTCTTCTCCTCAACTTTCTCACCAACACTGAGGAGGTTGGTGAGGATCTTCTGAAAATGGCTGAGTTGCTCCTGCATGCTCTATCCCTCAGTCATCTATAGCTGGTAGAACTGCCTTCAGAGGAAGTGGGTGTTGGTGAGAGACTTCATCATGTACAACTCGAGCTTCAACTATAGTATCGTCGGAGAAGTCTCGTCAAGCACATGGATCACTACCTCATTCGTTAGGTACAAACAGATCATACTTACCACCTGCATCAGGAGCCACCTCCAATCTATCCTCTATGGTAGTCGGCTTCTCCTCGCACAAGAGAGAATCGATGAACTTTTGTTGGATGAGCATATCTTTCACCCTCACCTACCATAAGGAGAAATTGCTCTTTCCATCAAACTTATTGATCTCCACCTTGATTATGCTTGTCTTCTCTATCTTCTATCTCGATCACCACCATCGCAATCTATGCTCTAGTACCACCTTGCTTTGATACCAATTATTGTGCAAGATCTGGTACCACATGGTGCTGCAAGAAGAAAGAAGAAATAAAATAAGAAACACCATATAAATATGTGGATCGACCTTAAGCCTACCTTCACGGAGTGTGCAAGCTTCACTATGAGAGAATAAAATAAAACCAATATAAGAGAAACTCACCACTCAATTCTTATACAAGAGTCTCTCAATAAGAAGTCCCAAAACTCTCACAAAAACTCTCTGAAATCTCTATTGAAGTCTTTTTGCACCTCCAAGACGTCACCAGCTCTCCAACACAAATGATGGCTCATTAATCAAAGCTATATAGGCTCCACAATCTCAAAAATACTATTATAGTAGGAATATAGAGTCCCAATCAATTCTAAAACAATCCATGATCGTACGACCACGTAATACAGCTTTTGATCATGTCTGATCATGCCTGAAATCATCCTCAGCCATCCGATCACAAATGGCTCACTCCAGAGCTATGGATCGCACAAAAACCCCTATAGACCGTGCATGGACTGCGTGATCGGTCCATATGGCCTCCATGGACCGCCCAACACCCTGCGATCCATGGTGGACTGTGCAAGGCACTGGGCTTGGGCACCCGTGCGTGCTGGGCCGGCCCGTATGTGCACCTGTGCTGGGCTCCCCCATGCATTGGGCCGCAAACATGTGTCTCCATCGGGCTGTCGTTAGCCCACCGCCGTCGCCTTGTGAAAATAGAGTGCCCTATAAGCCAATCGCAAGTGTATTGTGATGAAATCTTTTTTTATAATTTTTCAACTCATATAATGATATTTATTATTTGAGGTATTGATTCATCATTTTAGCTGCATCTTATAATGTCTAAGATTATGATGAACCTCAAAGATTAGAACAATGATTTTAGAAGACATGAATGGGTCATACTAGTGAGATCTAAAATTCTAAAATCTTAATCTTAAATATTCCTGATCATAGGAGCATTGAGTCGGAGATCAATATTCCGATAGACTAGCACATCCTATGTATGCTCGATGGAGAGGGTGGCAGATCTCACTAGCCACTTATGTATGAGACACTAATACAAGGATGTGGGTGCTCATTTGAAAAATGAGTCTACTAAATTGACTCGATGAAAGAGAACATCTTATAGAAGCCTTACTTGCATGTCAAAGATGGTTCTCTAAGTGAGAGTTGTGCAAGTGATCCTTAGACTTGAGACCATCATAAAATCTTGTGCACATGAATTCATATTTTGGTTCATATCCAGGCATGGCATTAAGAAATGTATGGGGTGTTCTAGATATAGTAGAGTATATATGGAGATTATGAGTAGGTCAATATGGAATTGATCACTCCTTGTAAAAGGAGATCGCATCCTGTCTATTCTCAATCCTAAATAACTCGAAAAAAATCTTTTGACCAAAAGCAAAAAAAAGATTAGAAAGAGTTTCTAATGCTCTTTTATCAGAGTCATTATTGGTTAATTAAGAATCGATATGAATATGTGTTTGAGTTTGACATAATTTCATACTCATGAACATATTTAGGGTGTAGGGATGATCGAAAGATTGAATTGCATGGTAACTTATCACTAAAGAGTATATTTGATATTTTTATTAAATTTTATATCTTTTGAGTAGTTATGATATGTTGCTAGATGTCAATCTTGACTTGTAGATTTTTGATTGAATTAAAAAATTTAATTCAATAGCCAATTAGAAAAAGATTCTAATTGTTGAACTCGGGTTAGCTCGATTGGATCTTAATCGATTAGATTAAAATCTAATCAAATTAGGTCAACTTACATCTCAACCTACTGTTGGCTAAATGTAGAACCCAATGGATCACACATATATAAAAATTGGCCAAGAATTCTTTTGAAAAAGGTTGATTGAAATTTTAGATTCAATCAGGGTTCCGGTAAGCATGCTAGCATGTATGGAAATCCTTGCTCCTTTCAAGATCAATTTAGTCTCATCCTTTGTTAATTAGCTAGCCCAATTTTGTGGACATTTGGGTTAGATCATGCCACCTAGAAGTAGTCCAAACTGGGGCACCACATCTCATGTTAACGCCAATTATGAAGAGTCCAAATTATGAAGGACTCTTGGCGCAAAATAGATTTTGCGTGCAAGTATTGTCGTGGGTAGAAAGAGAAGTCCTTCTATCATGGGATTAAGATGTGTGTGGTAGCCTATATCACCCTCCATCCTTTGATGCATATCTTAAAATATGATATGTATTTTTTCTAAAATTTTTTGGGTAGAGAAAAATTGAAAATGAGAAGGGTCTCTCACGTGTGCACGCAGAAGCATTGCATCTCTCCATGGTTTGGAGAGTATTTCTCCTAATCAAATACTTTTAAATTGGAAATTTTTTTTGATAATATTTCACATTTGATAAGCTATTTTTGGTGATTTTTTTTAAAATTTTTTTAGACTTATCTGATGGCCAAACGGATGCCAAAACTTCCCTCATGTGTGTGTGCATGTGGTGATCAGCACTCGCATGAAGAGGTGCAAGGATAGCATCCTTCTATGAGAATGTTATCACCATTTTAAGTTTTTTAGAATTATAAATGAGTCCTCTATCTACATGGATTTTTGTAAATTTTTTTTTATTTTAGAAGAGATGCAAAAGTATCTATTCTCTGGTCGCATGCACAGATGAGGGTGTAGATCGATGTATCATTGAGAAGAGTCCTTCTACTTAAAAGAACTCTTATGTCTGATAATCAGATCAAATATGCCTCTTGGATGAGGTATGTCCCTCTCTTTTGGCATCCCTTTAGTGACTATAAAAAAGTTTGGGCACTGAGTGTCCGAGGCATTCAGATAGAGTTTCCAATTTTATCTCCGTTGCTCTCCTTTCTTTTTTACAATCTATCTTAGTTTTAGGCCAAGACTTTAGGATTTAAGATAAAGACTTATCTGATCTTAGTAAGGGTTGTGAGAGTCTTAAAAAAAGAAAATAAAAAATTTAGAGAAGGTTCTGAGAGGGTGAAGTCAGATTCTTGAAGAAACCTAATCAGTATGAGCCTAGGTTCTAGGGGCTAGAATTCTTAAAGCAAAGAGAAGAAGGTGCACTGCTTTTGGTTCAATTTTTATATAGATCACCATTGGAGGGCAGACACTTGGATGCCTTATAAAAATTAAAATTAGAGTTATAGGTATTCTTCTTATCTAAATTTAATTTATTATACTTTGATTATTATAGTCAAAGATTTATGGGCATTAGGATTTTCGGTGCATCGGGTGTTTCGAATGAAAAATTTTAAACACCTAGTCCTTCTGCTATGCCATCAGAACTCAATAGTAGTATCAGAGTCTATCTTAATCTATATAATCAAAGATTAAATTATTATCTTGATTGTGATCGAGCATGGGTTTTTGGTTTGGTTCAAGTTGGGTCAAGGGTTAAACCCGATTGAACATCCAAACTCTAGCATGTCTTAAAGATATATTTTAAATATAAAATACATGATGTATGTATAAAATCTTTTTTAATAGTTTAGTACTCTAATTGGGGTTCATCACCAGACCGTCTGGTCATAAGAGTAAGAAGGGTTCAGAGATCCTCTCTTCCTATTCCATAGGACACTCTTATGGCATGTAGGGGTGCCACTGTGATGTCCCAAGAAGAAGAACCGCAAAAAGAGTATTTTGTATTCATGCATGTTATTAGAATTTTATGCATATGTGATATGCTTGAGGTACTTAATTATAATCATATTGTATAATTATGATTTTATATCTTAGAGATATGAATAGATGCCATGATTAGTTGTTATGATTATTAAGATACACTATAATAGTACATCATAATAATTGATTGAATAAAGATGTGCTTGAGACCATTAAAGTCCTCATAAAAATTATATTAAGTCATAGTATTATGAACCAGTTGCTGACCTATTTCTTGAATCGATTAATCTTTTGGTGTCTAAGGAGTGTTTCAAGTGTGGTAGTTATTTAATTAGTTTCATTGCTGGTCTGGCCAATTTTTTATTAGTGTCTAAGAAAAGCAATAGGAGGACCTCCATCAATCTTAATACTTTTTTGGCTAATTAGATTAGTTCAAATCTTGAATAAAGGTAGCTCAGTATTTTGAATACTATATATGCCTTCTTTCATGCCTAGTCAATATCCTGTCAAAAATCATAGTAAGTTTGTTGTGATATCCATAAGACTTGCTATAAAGATTGATGTGAATTTGTCTTGGTGCATATTAGATGCTTTACGATATATTTTGGATATGTTGCTTTGTTGTGATATTCACAAGGATAATATTTTTTCAGATATGGCCGTATGAAAATAGAGGGTCTGATTTAACTAAAAATACTATAGTTTATTATGATATCCATAAAACTATGAATATTTTTAGAAGCAAAGATTATGTTGAGAGTTGTATGAGATGTAATTGGATAGATTTTCTTACATTTGAACTCATTGAGATTTATTATGATATCCACAAGGCTTCATTGAGGGATTAGGATCTCAATCCCATTAAGAAACTAGTTTAGGATTTTTTGTTTACCATAGAAGAAGGCTATGGTATCTGATAAAATAGTGGGAGATATAACTAGTTATAAAAGACCTCATCTAGTTATGCATATCAAATATGAGTGGTCTGCTTATACTATTATTTTTTATTTATATAGATTTAAGTCTACATTATGGCTTCTTTATTTTTACTATATGAAATTATGTTGATCGATCCAAACTATATGGATTGGTAGAGAAACTTGCAAATTAGGTTCATATCGGAGAAAAACTCTGATGTTCTAGATATTTTTGATCTTGGGATGATTAGTAATAATGAGAAGGCAAAAGATATCCATATGGATATCAACTATTTATTTTGTGGCAAATTTGGATATTAGGAGTATAATTGGAAGAATAATCTTGCAAGATTGAAGCAAAGTGCAAGTGTAGCATCAAAAGATGAGTATATGATACAGACCTATTTTTTATTAAATGGCTCAGACTCTGATACTTGGGTATTAAATACCGTCTGTGAGTTACATATTTGTAATTCATTACAATGACTACAGAATATCAAAGATCTAAAAAGAGATAATCTCGAGCTTTATGATGCAAGTGGAGAGTCCATTAACGCAGAGGCTATGAAAATCTGTATGCTTGATTATCTTCGAGCAAAATTTTAGAATTGAAAGATTATTATTACATGTCAAAGATCATTAGAAATATTATTTCTATATGTTTATTATTAAAATAAAGTTATGAAATAAGGCTAATAGAAAATGGATGCTCTATTTTTTTTCTAATAAATTTTATGACAGTGGTTATATTGATAACAATCTTTTAATTCTTACACTCAATTAAAATATTTTTTATATTGAAAGAAATATGAAAAAAAAAGAGAAGATGTGAATATCACATATCTTTGGCATTGCTGTCTTGGTCACATTAGTGAGTCAAGGATAAACAAGTGATACAAAGAAGAATTCTTTAACCCATATGATTATAAATCATTGAAAACTTATGAATCTTATCTCATAGGTAAGATGACCAAGACTCCATTTTCTGGATATGGAGAAAGGGCAAATCAGTTATTTAACCCTAGTACATACAGATGTATATGGATCAATGACAACTCAGATGAGAGGAGGATACTCCTATTTTATCACCTTTACAGATAATTTATCAAGGTTCAGATATGTGTATCTTATGAAACATAAATTTGAAGTCTTTGATAAGTTTAAAGAGTATCAATGTATGGTCGAGAAACAAACTGGAAGGAGTATCAAGGTTCTTCAATCTGATCCAGTGAATTTTTTGATCATCTTAAAAGTAAAGATATTCTCTTTGAATGGACCCTCCTTATACACCTTAGTTAAATGGTGTAATAGAAAAGAAGAATCATACTTTGATGGATATAACACGGTCCATGATGTGCTTCACTATCTCCTAATATCTTTCTGAAGATATGCCCTAGAGATTGCCACATATATTTTAAACAGGATGCCTTTAAAGTCTTTTGCAAGCACACCATATGAGATATAGAATGGAAAGAAGCCTTATCTTAAATATCTTATGATTTGGGGCTATCCTATTTATGTCAAAAATATTTTTGAACATAAGCTTAGTACTAGATCAGACAAGTGTAGATTTGTAGGGTATCTTAAGAAAACTAATAGATACTACCTCTACTATCCTACTAAATAAAAGGTATTTGTTAATAGGCATGTCATTTTCTTAAAAAATAAATTCATCCAAGAAAGAGACAGTGGGAGAAATATTGAACTTACAAAAGTTCAGAATCTACAAATTGATCCAAAAATATCTGTGGTTGAACCACAAGAAGATCTTCAATCAAAAGTACCCAAGGATGAGGTACATCCACAATACACATCTCTTCTCTGAAGGTTAGATAGAGTGCATCAAGCATCTTTGAGATATGATTTTATCATTAAGAATGATAATTCAATCAATATCATTCAGGATAATAATCCATTGACCTATTTGAAAGCTATCATGAGTAGAGACTCAGACAGATGGCTGGAAGCCATGAAATCTGAGATGGACTCGATGTACATCAATTAAGTATGGATTTTAGTTGATACACCTAAAGGTGTGACCTCAATAGGGTGCAAGTGGATTTTCAAGAAGAAGATCGGAGTAAATGGCCAAATAGAAACCTACAAAGCTATGTTGGTGGTGAAGGATTTCAGACAGAGGCAAGAAATTGACTATGATGAAATCTTCTCACCAGTGGCTATGCTCAAGTCCATTCGAATTTTGCTTGCTATAGCGGCATACTACGATTATGAGATCTAGTAGATAGACATCAAGACCGCATTTCTCAATGATAATCTTAAGGAAGAGGTCTATATGACTCAATCAGAGGGATTTGTCTCAAGTGGGAGGGTAAATCATGTATGCAAGCTAAAAAAATTCATCTATGAATTGAAGCAAGCTTTGAGGAGTTGGAATATCTGATTTGATATGACAGTCAAAGAGTTTAGTTTTATCAAAAAAAAAGATGAACCATATGTGTATAAGAAGATAAGTGGGAGTGTTGTTGTCTTCTTGGTTCTGTATGTCGATGACATACTGCTCATTGGGAATGATATCCTAATGATGCAATCAGTCAAAACTTGGCTATTGAATAAGTTTTCCATGAAAGACTTGGATAAAGCATCCTATATACTGGGTATAAAGATCTATAAAGATAGATCTAACATGATGTTAGGCTTATCTCAATCACGGTACATAGATCTCATATTAAAGAGATTTAATATGGAGGCAAGTAAGAGAGATTATCTGCTTGCAAGTCATGGTATACATCTCTTTAAGAAATTATGTCCTAAGACACCAGAAGAGAGGAAGAGGATGAATAAAATCTCTTATGCTTCGACTGTGGAATCAATCATGTATGCCATGCTATGTACCAGACTTGATATAGCTTATGCTTTGGGCATAGATTGGGGTCCCACCCTTAGGTGCATCAACCAAGGTCCAAACTTGGTTGGTATACATAGAGTCTATTTCAGATTTCATGGCATTGAGCTACTTGTCAGAGTCACTACTCATGATAGCTTTCAAATAGGTCATGGAATCATCATTCTCAATGATGTGGGATGTATTGTCATTCTTAATGACAAATCCATATCTGAGTGGTACATTATGCACTCTACTTGACCTTCGGAGAGGAGGTGTGTGTAGTGGCTGTACCTCAACTATGGGCATATCTAGTTGAGAAACAGTTTGTGAATCCTGGATAAATTACAGGTTTTGAACTTCCACAGGTTTAAAAGACCTCCAACTGCCACCTTCTTGGATAAACTCTTTCTCCAAAAAAATAGCATGCCTACCAACAAACATATTTTGTTGAGTAAAGTTGTAAAAGTAGTATCTTTTACTCTCCTTGGGATAACCTACAAACCTACATTTTTCTGATCTAGCATTCAGCTTATGTCCATCAATACTTTTCACATAAACCAAACAACCTTAAATCTTAAGATGCTTAAGATTGGGTCTTTTCTCTTTCCATATTTCATATGGAGTGCTAGAAATAGATTTAGAAGGTATTTTATTTAGGATATACACTGCGGCCTCAAAAGTATATCTCCAGAAGGATAGCAAAAGATCCATGAAACACATCATGGACCACACCATATTTAATAAGGTGTGATTCCTCCTTTCCACAATTCCATTTAATTGTGGAGTATAAGGAGGTGTCTACTGAGAGAGTATTTTATTTAGTTTTAAATAATTAAAAAACTCACTAGATAAGTATTCTTCTCCTCGATCAGATCGAAGAGCTTTAATATTTTTATCAGTTTGTTTCTCAACCATTCTTTGATACTCTTTAAATTTGTCAAAGGCTTCAGATTTGTATTTCATTAAATATATATATCCAAATTTAAACATATCATCAGTAAACGTGATGAAGTAAGAGTATCCACCTTTGGCCTGAGTCGATATTGGACTACAAACATCAGTATGTATAAGATCTAATATGTTACTCACCCTTTCTCCATGTCCAGTAAATGCAGTCTTGATTATTTTTTTCATGAGACAAGATTCACAAGTTTCATATGATTCATAATCATAAGGATCAAAAAATTTATCTTTGAATAACTTATTAATTCTTGACTCATTTATATGGCCAAGTCAGCAATGCCAGAAGTATGTGACATTCACATCCTCTCTCTTTTTTTTCTTCATATTATCAATATGAAATACATTATCATTAAGTGAAAGAAATAAAAGATCATTATTAATAAAAGTACTTCTATAATATTTATTAAAAAAATATTACGAACAACCACTGTTCTTTATATTTATTTCAAAATCTTGTTCCAATAATAATGGTATAGAAATAATATTTCTAACGATATTTGAAATGTAATAACAGGTCTTCAATTTCAAAACTTTGCCCGAAGATAACTTGAAAACCCTGGTTCCTATGACTTCGGCCTGAATAGATGCTCCACTAGCATCGAACAACTCGAAGTCACCTTTATTCAGACTCTTTATTTTCTATAGATCTTGCAACGATTTGCAAAGATGTGAGCCACAGACGGTATCTAATACCCAAGAACTGAAAATAAAGTACTTAATGATAAGTTAGTTTATATCATATATAAATCTTTGGTAAAGTTTGTCAGTTTCATGGTTGCAAGGTACTCCTTGCAAGTTCTCTTCCAGTGGCCCTCCTTGCCATAGTGATAGCAAGTACCTTTGACGGAGACCTTCTTCACCTTCTTCTTGGAGATGCTAGCCTTAGGATTTATCTTTTTCATGAAACCCTTCTTTGCCTTTTTTCTTATTGATCTTATCGACAAGAAGAATCAGAGCCTTTTCACCCTTGAAATGGCTCTCTGCCATTTTCAATATATTCAACAGTTTAGGCAGGTTAGTGTTCAGTTTGTTCATATGATAATTTATAACAAACTGAGAAAAGAAGTCAGGGAGAGATTGCAGGATCAAATTCTGGCTCAGTTCACCGTCTATGGCAAAGTCCAGCTGTCTTAAATGAGTGATCAAATCAATCATCTTCAGGATATGCATTTATACGGAGGTGCCTTCAGTCATGCAGGCATGAAATAACTGCTTTAATATCTTATATCGAGTAGTTGGACTTTATTCTCCATATAACTCTTTAAGATTAAGGAGTATTAAGGGAACATCCATGTCCTCATGGTGCCTCTGGAGCTCCTTGCTCATCGAGGCAAGTATGATGCATTTGACAGTCACACTGTCATCCTTTCACATCTTGTATGTGGCTCTTTCCTCTTTGAAAGCATCTTCCCCAAGAAAATCTGATGCAGGTGTGTCCAGAATTAGGAAACTTTCTCCTGAATGAGAACAATTCTTATGTTTCTTAATTAGTCCACGTAGTTAGGTCTGATCAATTTGTTTGCATTTAGAATACCTCTAAATGATAGTGAGGATGCCATGTGTGTAGTTAATCTACAATAACAAGAACACAATATAATTGGATGACTCATGATGATGAGATTAAGATTTTTATCTAATTATGTCTCTCACTATTTTATCAAACTTCATAGCCCTCAAATATAAAAATCAAGAAACATACTAATATTTCTTAGTGGGGTTGAGATCCCTATTCTTCACAAACACTTTGTGGATAGCACAACAAGTATTCATGAGTTTGAGAGTAGGTAACTCTTTACCAATTGTACCTCTATAATTCTCAATATTTTTTTCTCTAGCCTCTAGATCACATATAGCCTTATGGATAGCATAACAAACTATAGTATTCTAGTTAAGTAGACCCTTCAATCCCATATGGTCATGCTTAAACAATGCTGCCCTTATGGATAGCACAACAAAGCAACACTATTCAAAATATGCCATAAGCATCAAAATGTACTTGGTCAACATCATATCAATTTTTATAGTAAGCCTTGTGGATAGCACAACAAGCTCACTAAGATCTTGACATACTCTATTGACCAAGTTGGAAGGAAGGTCCTTGTAATGTCTACATCACTAATCAATCTAAGTTCGAAATTCAATAAGACCAAAGTGACCAGGTCAGTGGGTGGGAGGTTCCCTGTAGCTTTTCTTAGACACCAACATAGTTGGCCAGGCCAGCATACGGACCTAATTAGAAAATCATCAATCATACTTTTCTCGACACCAATTGATCTAAAGAATTCAACTTTTAAATTAAAAGTGAATCCCAACATTACAACTTAATATAATTTTTAAGAGGGACTTTGAACTGGTCTCGGCACATCCTAACTACATCTACATAAAATGTACTTTATATATTATGCAATATGGCATATAATCACTAATCATATTAGCAATCATATAATCATGTCAAAAATCAAATAAGGGTGCAATTGAAGTCATGATATATGACAAGCATATCCAAGAAATACAACTAACCCTAATCGTATTAGGCATGCATAACACCCTTAACCATACATCGATTTAAGCATGAAGCTACCATGATAATATAAATTTTAAATTATCATAAATTTATAATTTTAATAATTAAAATTTGAAATTATGGTACATTTAAAATCAAAAATATTTTTTGAGATTAAAGATCAATGCTAAAAATCAATACAACATTTTTGGCAATGTATGATCAATAACAATTCTATACAACTACATTGCACTTGTTTGATCGAATTAGACAAGGGTGGCTCTGATACCACTATTGGATTCTGGCCATGCAGTAAAAAATAATTTTCAAAAATTTTAAAATCAAACAAGTCAATAGCTTTAACAATTAAAACTATGGAGCCAAACCCAAAATCCTAAAATCACCTTGCCGATATCGATAAAACAAAATAAGCATGCAAAAAGGAATAGAATTTTTACTTTCATCAAAAAGGATGAAGTGGCATGTTAGTATTCTTCAAGAGACTCCAAAGTAGAAGCCCTCCAATGGTGTTCCACATGGAAGTTAGCCAAGGTCCTTCCTAACCGGTGCGCTGCCGCACCCTTTTCTTCTCAAAAATACTGCCGGCTTCAAACTCTAGGAATGATTGCGTCAAAGTCCAGTTGCCTCCAAGCTTGCCACTAGAATGACACCAAGAAGACACTCTTCAAATATCTCACAACCTAGGATTTAATTTTGGCTCCAATATATGAAAAAATCAAATCCTAAGGCACACTAACAATACTTGCTAAAAATCTCACCACCCTTCTTACAACTTTTACAACTCAATTTTACCTTACTTTTTTCTCAAATTTTTTTTCAAAATTTTTTCTATAATTCTCATACTCCTTATCTCTAGTTTCAATCCAAAAATATATTAGCAAAGCCATGTGGGACATCCCCTTTAAATAAGAGACCAAAGGATGTGTTATGGGACCAAGGGGCGCCAACCTTTGGCGCTCCACTTTCTCACATGGTGAATAAATTTACCATGTGGAATTATAGTGCAAGAGGACCTTCATATAGAAGGACTCTCCCTATTCTATGTGCCATAAAAATCTAAATTAATTTTGGTGGCAAATCAAGGGAGATCAAGTTGAGAAATAAAGGCAACACGTTAAGATAAGAGTCTTCATGAAGAAGGACTCTTCATCTTCACACATTAAAATGAGTGGGGTGGCATTATTATTTTAGTGTGGCATCTAGTGGGCACAGAGGAGTCTTTCTCCACTTGAAATAATTTCAAGTTGGATAGGAAACCAATTAATATAGACCCAATTCTATTAGGTCAAAGACAACTGGTCTAAGTTAGCTCAAACACTTTGATCTAAATCAATTTAGGAATTTGGGTTAATACAATGTGCTAGCATATCAAATTAACCTATAGAATTTATATTAAACTCTAATTAAATTAGATCAAGGCCAAATCCTAAAGTGTATGATCTATTAGATTCTAAATCTAGCCAGCAGTGGACCAAGACTTTTGACATAATCCTAATTCGATGAGATTAGGTCATCCAAAGAGTCCCAATCAACTAGGACTCTTCCTAACTGAGTTTAAAATTTAAATCTTTTAATTTTGATGAGTTCATAAGTCAAGATTGATATCTAGTAATATGTCATAACTATCCAAAAGATTTAAAATTTTGATAAAAATTTATCAAAATATCTTTTAGTGGTAAGTTATCGTGTAATTCATCCTTCAGTCAAACAATATTCTAAATAAGCTATGGATATGGAAATATATCAAACTCAATCACTTATCGTTATGTATCTTGATCTAAAGGTGATGATTTAGTTGATGATATATTAGAAACTCTTTTCTAATTATCATCTTGCTTTGGCCAAAGACTTTCGAATTATCGACCTATGAGATCACATAGGATATTTGCTCTCCTTATTAGGAGTGACTGATCTCTTATTAATCACTTACAACCACCATGCATATTTTATCATATCTAGAACACCCTATATAAAGATTAAAGAATCAAGTTAGAAAGTAAACAAAAATATAGATCCATGTACACAAGATACCATGGTGATCTCAGGTCATAGGATCACTTATATAACTCTCACTAGAGAATCATCAGTTGACATGTAAATAAGACTCCATCTGATATTCTCTTGTAGGTCTACTCAGGAAACTCATTCTTTAATGAGCTTTCATATCCTTATATTAGTGTCACCACACAAGTGGTTGTGAAATCAACCATCCTCTTTCTAAGCATACATAGGACATGCCGGTCTTACCAGTATCATTGATCTCCGACTCAATGAACCAATGACTAGAAATATTTTAGGTCATGGCTATCAAAGATTTAGGTCTCACTAACGTGATCTCATCACATCCCTAATACCAATATCCAGACCTATGGGGTTCATTATAATCTTAAAAATAATAAGATGCAGTATATAATGAATCAAAAATATTTATTTTATTAATAATAAATATCAATTACATGAGTTTAAAAGATAAATTACAATAAATATCCTATCACATTCCATATGCGATTGACTTGTAGGATATTATTCTTTCAGAATCCACTCAAGATTAGCTTGGAACAATCCTCTTTGATGTTGATCCTTCTTTTCTAAGAATAATCAGCCTGCGAATCTAAATGAAGGCAGAATCACGATCAACTCTTTGATCCTTTCCATAATCTTTTTTTTCTCTTCTTCTCTTTCTTTTCTTCCTTTGATTATGAAGCAATCAAGAACTAAAAAATCAACAAGAAAAGGGATGCTCAATCTCTTCTTGGGCATAGAGAAGTGGGATGCCCAACACTTTGGGCATTGGACTTCCAGGGGAGAACAAAGGCAGAAGGGAGAGGGGGCGTGGGGAGCTTCTAAGGGAGGCATGGGTTGCTGGAATTTAGAGCCAAAGAGCCTTAGGGAAGGTCCCTTTAAATAGGCATAAGGTTTGAATCCTATTCAAAATCAAACTACTACTTAATACAAGTCCTACTTGCATTAGAAATCTTTATTCTTTTAGTTATTTGACCCCTTTTAGGAGATCCTTTAGGTGCCAACTTTTGAAGCCCTTGCATCCACAAATACACATGCCACATGGCTGCCATAGGATGCCCCAATCAGGTCTACATGCCCTATCTAGTGTGTGCACACCCAACTTGATCAAATCAAATGGTGCCTAATCAAAACTATCAAAGAAATTGATTAAGGGTTTGAACTCTTAATTCATTTGATCCAAAACCTCAGGCACCCAACAATTGGAGTCTAATGAATCTAATTCATTTAGATTATTAGCAGGTAATTAAACTTAAATTAATCTTATCAAATAAAAAATTCAAATGCAAAGAAAAAATTGGGTTCAACCATGTGCTAGCAAGGTTATCCTGAATCCAATAGGATTTCTGTAAATCCAATTAAGACTTCATAAGTCTAATTACTTATTTCAATTTTAATCCCTTTATTGTATGACCTCATGGTTTAATTTTATTTGGTAGTGAGATATACAATGATCTTTATCATAGCATCATTGAAACTCCTTTCAATGGGTTAGAATAGTTTCACTCTAACTCATCAAGGATTGTCAATCCTGAGCAATTCTAATGAGTTCTCACCATCCATCAGTGACACCTAGTAGTATGTAGTGACAATCTAGTAGAATAAAAAAAGAATTTCAAAGTATAGTTCACATATGATTCAGTTTCTCTATCGTGAGTCCCGACTAGATAGTAGATTATGGATAAATTATCAAATCTCATCATCAGTCATATGATAGATTTGATCAACTTAAGTATAATTACGATCTCTATGAAAAATTTTTTTCACCAATCATACTGCTGTAGACACACACTCTCAGATTTTACCTCTCAAATCACATAAGACTACTCCTCTCTATCAAGATTGATAGATTTCATCTAGATATACATCCTACTCTTACAGTAGATCAACTGTCGCCAACATTCAGTACAAAGACTCATTGAGACCATACTTATGTATTAGTCAAACTCCAGCAACCTCACTACGAGCAGTCATACCATCACAGATCAAAAAACCATTCACACAACTACAGCATCGAGACAATTACTGACGATCGAGTAGAAATCTAAGTGATCTCTCGTATGGTCACGCTTAGTACTAGTTGTTCTCTAACAATTATCTGTACTCATCGCTCAGTGACTCTACATGGTAGACTAGAGACTTATCTACCCCGAAGGAAGTGATATATGCATCATCTATTCAGATCGACAATATCCTTATGATGATACTATGATCGGGAGTATTTAGAAATTATATACATGTCTCTAATCTCAACACTTTAAGAATATGTATCTAAATATTAATTCCATCAATGATTCAAGGATACATCACACTTGAATAAAAATCAAACTTATCCTTTATTGATCAAATTAATGAATTTAGTACAAAATTATGTGCTTGATTTATTACAATATGTCAGTCATATTGGCTTCTAGGATATACATCTAACAAATGGTGCCTCTACAATCAGTTCTGAATTTGATCTAATCAAATTTAGTTCTATAGGTTTACTAGATTGTGTCAGTTCTTCTACTAGTCAAACTTCATCGAGTTCAATCTTAGAGACATCAATTTTTTCACTAAAGAACTTCTTTTTCAAAAAGAATGCCGAACAACTTTTGTTCTTCAATAAGGTAAAAGTAATAACCCCTAGTTTTCTTGGGATATCCTATGAAATAGCACTCATCTGATCATGATCCAAGCTTATCAATTTGCAAAATGCTTGACATAAGCTAAATATTTCCAAACCTTAAGATAAGAGAGTATCGATTATGTCGGTCCATATAACATATGGAATCTTTGCAACTGATTCGCTCGGAACTCAGTTTAAAACATAACAAGCGAATAAGAGCTTAATCCCAAAAAAAGATTGGCAAATTTATAAACCCCATCAAGGGCCGAACCATATCTAACGAGGTTCGATTGTGCTAAGAGAAAATTCTATTCTCTTCTAGATATATCAAAAACTCACCAGAAATGTATTCTCCTCCTTCATTTAATTGAAAAGTTTTAATACTCTTTCTAGTTTATTTTTTTACCTCATTATGAAATTGTTTAAACATTTCAAACAACTCAGATTAATGGCACTCATGTTCGTAGGTCCAATACATCAGTATGTATTAGACTGAGAACATCATTGGTTCGTTTATCTCTTCTAGCAAAAGGTGACTTGGTCATTTTACCAAGGAGATAAGATTGATAGATTGACAATAATTCATAATCATCGACTTTGAGAATTATCTCCTATTGATCCTATTCTTATTTATATGATCAAGCCTACAATGCTAAAGGTAGGCATCTATGACATTATCTATTCTAGGATGTTTGTTTGTTGTGTACAGTATACTAATAGGCTGTGACTATTCATAAATATCATTTCTTAATTATCCACACATGATTTTGACATCATTCATAATGATATCACAAAAATCATTCTATATTGACAATGTAAATCTATCTTCGACCAAAAGGCCTACGAAAATTATATTTATCAAAATGCATAATAGTGACAATCATTAAAAATGATATTATTAGAATTGAAAATAAGCTCAATAATTTCTAAACTTAGGACTAAATATAACTTTCAGCTCCAATATTCAGAAACCTACTGCCGTTTTCAAACTTTCTACTAATCTATAGTCCTTGCAATAATTTGCATATGTGAATCAAACTTTTGGTATCTAATATCTAGGTAGTAATATCACAGATAGAGAAATAAAAAGGTATTATTATATAAGCACTATATCCAGCAACTATTTGCTGATTTCTCTTTCTTAGCCTGTTCGGATCAAGAGACGTTAGATATGGAGGATAATTTTTTTCTTAATGTTCCTGTTTCTTTTAAAAGAAGTACTCTACCAGACTCAAATTAACCTTAATCTTCTTAGTCAGTTCGGGCTCAAAAGTCCAAGCACGACTCACTTGCATCTTCTTTTTCTTTTCTTTCTCAAAGGACTGACCTCCACTGAAGATGCACCTTCAGAGGTGCCAAATGACCTTTTCATCATTTCAAAAATTTCTTTTGGCCTGAGCATCCTTGAATTTATAATTAAATTCATGTTCATCACTGTCCTTATCACCACACCATTGTTCAATCATTAAGCTACTTCTGATAAGTGACTCTGACTGCATCACATGCATTTGGCTCGAGCACTTCAGGTGCTGGTGAAGGGAAGGGAACCTATTTTCCATGGATAATCAAAGTTGCATCAAAAAATTTTTTACAAATCTATATAAATAAGGATCAAATATTTACCAATATTTACAGCAGAACTAAAGATCAAATTTTTAAAATCTGGATTCAACCTTCGCGTAGGACTGGAACTACACATCCTCTACTTCACATGCACACCAGACAACGTAAGAAAGCAGGATGACCTCTGATCAAAGCACCTTCGCAACCTAACCAAATGAGGGAGGAGAGATGCTGGTGTGATGCCTCACACTAGCAAGGGGGATGCCCAAGGGAGGGCCCACAGTAAGGAGGAGATGGGCGGCAAGGAGGGGGTGACGCCAAGGAAGAAAGGGGGTGCCCACTTCTCATTCCTTTCTCTCTTTCTCTCTTCTCTCAATCTGATTTGTTTGCTTTGCATCTATAGGTAGAGACCCTCTCTATTTATAGATAATTTTTATGATCCAATAAGTATAGGACTCCTAATTCAAACATACTTTAAATCAGTCCACTACTTATGAAAGGACTCCTACATGAGATAAGATAGGTACCATATAAGGCGCCTATAATGCACCCATTCTCACACCCACATGGGATGCCCACAACCAGCACCATACGAGCTGCTGGTCAGTTAAGGAGTGAAGAAAATCTTGGTGCAAGTAGGACTCCAAAGATCTCATCCATAAAGAATCTAATTTGAATCCAATTCAAAGCTGGTTTGAAATAATTTTGAAAGGTTGTCAATCCCAAACTCTTTAGAATTTTTGTATCAAGTCTAACTTAAAATTTTAAATTCAATTAAGTTGAATTAGTCCAGATCTAATCTAAAATTAATTAGTACTTAAATCTAATCTCTCATAGGCTCCATGGATCATAGATCAGAAACTGTTTATCTCCAGGATTGAACCTGAATCTCATATATAGTGCTAGCTAGACATAATCAACTCTTCAATCTCATTTGATTCATAACTTAATTCTCAATCAAGTTAGTTTATATGTTCAATCAAGTCAAATACTTTCAAATTGGACACATAAACATAGGCCAATACTTTTTTATCTTGTCTGACTTATGTGCATCTCCATAGGTTCAAATACTAAGTCGGTAGCATAGGAATCGATTTCTGTACTAATCGAGATACCATCTAGCAATAATTTTCGACATTCAGATAAATCAAATTATCACAAAAAAATATTTTAGAATCCATGCATATGGTTACCGTATAATTCATTCCTTTGACCCTGACTGCTTTAGAATGGTCTTGATTTAACTGTCAATCCAGATTGCTTCATCCACATTATATTTCAACCTTTCAAATCCATCTCATAGATTATCCTAGCCAAAACTTTACTAAATTAAAATATAATGACACATCAACTCCTATAATATAGAGAGATCAATCCTATCTTGATCCGCACACAGTCTTCGCAAGTACTTGACTATACCCAATAGCCTTCCATCACTGCATTAGAAATTCAGATAGTCCGATACCAAAGTATAGTGAGTTGCTTGCAAGTCACTATAGTGATCTCAAGTTTGAGAGATACTTATGCCTATACGCTTCACGAGTAGCTCTTGACAATAGAATGTTCAATAGATGAGTCACTTATTTCGTGATAATATACTCCTACATCTCACCTGTATGCCATACCAGTATCATCACACTCCTTGGTTAAGTGGACAACCAATCCATATAGCACACAAGGACCTTCACTCAATAAACATCATCAACCTGTAATGATGTATCATTTGGTTGGAATATATTTAAGAACTATATGATAAATCCTCTCTTTATCGTGCACTAACATAATTATAAGAACTTCATCATAACATAAGAGTTTAATAAGAAAGATGTAACTTTGTGATAAAAAATATCAGAATAACTTTTATTCATCAATCAATAATTCATATACAAAGAAAAATTCAATCATCACACGATTGATTTTAGGATAATTCCTAACAACTCCCACTTGGACTAAAGCTAATTGGGACAGTATCTTATACCCATCCTTCATTTGAAGTTATCAAACTCTTTGACCTCGAGAGCTTTAGTAAAGGAGTCAGCTAAGTTCTTCTTTCCATTGATCTTTTGAAGTTCGACGTCATCTCGATTCATGATCTCTCATATCAGGTGATAATGGCATAGAATATGTTTGGTGCACTGATATGACTTTGGTTCTTTCACCTGAGCTATGGCACTGGAGCTGTTATAGTACAGTAGGACAGGGCCATCAATAGAAGGTGTAACTCTCAGCTCGATGATAAATTTTTGCAACCACACCACCTCCTTTGTAGCATCCAATGCAGCATTGTATTTCACTTTGCATACAGAATCGATCATAGTATGTTGCTTGAAATTTTTCTAGCAAATAGCTCCTCCTATCAAGGTAAATATGTAGCCCGACATGCTTCTGCTATCATCACAATCTAATTAAAAATTGAAATCAGTATATCCCATAAGTTTCAGATCAGTGTCTCTATAGATAAGCCATTAGTCTTTAGTATTTCTCAAATACTTAAGAATTATCTTGACAATCTTTCAATGCTTCTCACTTGAATCAGACTAGTACCTACTTACTACTCGTAGTGAATAAGCCACATTCGGCCTCGCACACGTCATGGCATATATGATAGATCCCACTACTGAAGCATATGGTATTCTACTCATATGTTCTCTCTCTTCAAGAGTTGTCGGACAATCCTTCTTAGAAAGAATAATTTCTAGGCCTATCGGAAGATAGTCTCTCTTGAAATTATCCATATTGAACCTCTTCAATATGGTATCGATGTACATAGATTGGGACAATCCAAGCAACCTTCCAGATCTATCTCTATAGATTTTAATCCATAAAATGTGGAATGCTTTTCTCAAGTCCTTCATGGAGAACTGTGATGATAACCATAGCTTCACACTCTACAAAGTCAGGATGTCATTTCTTAATAATACTATGTCATCCACATACAGTATAAGAAAGATGACAATAAAATCAATAGCCTACTTGTAGATGCAAAGCTCTTCTCCATTCCTAACGA
This sequence comes from Elaeis guineensis, assembly GCF_000442705.2. Taxonomy (NCBI): domain Eukaryota; kingdom Viridiplantae; phylum Streptophyta; class Magnoliopsida; order Arecales; family Arecaceae; genus Elaeis; species Elaeis guineensis. Next base: position 71,603,755 of record NC_025998.2, read on the forward strand.
AGCCATATATTTTGATCACCTTATCAAAGTGCATGTTCCAACTCCTAGAAGCCTGCTTAAGTCCATAAACAGACCTATTCAACTTGCACACTTTTGACTCATTTTTAGATGTGAACCCTTCAGGCTGTATCATATACACCTCTTCTTTCAGCTCTCCATTTAGGAAAGTAGTTTTGACATCCATTTGCCAAATCTCATAATCTAAGTGTGCAACGATAGCAAGCATAATCTAGATAGACTTGAGTATTGCGACAAGAAAGAACATCTCATCATAGTCAATACCATAATGCTGATGATAATCTTTGACAACTAGACTGGCTTTATAGGTCTCTACCTTTCCGTCTGCTGCCTTTTTTCTCTTAAAAATCTATTTACACTGTATGAATTTTATCCCTTCAGGCAGATCAACTAGTATCCATACACCATTGATCTCCATGGATTCCATCTCAGACTTTATGGTATCAAGCCATTTTTGAGAGTCAGGCCTTTGCATTGCTTCCATATAGGTGATCGAATCCTCATCATTCTCATCAAGTTCGATGGAGTCATTGTTCTGGATCAAGAAACTATAGTATCTATCCGACTGACATAGTACTCTACCGGATCTCCTTAGTGGTGCCTCTACTATCTCCAAATTCGATTCTCCAATCAAATTCAATTTTTTGTGTGTCGGTCCTTTCACCTCTTGAACTTCATCAAATTCAATTTTATAGGCATTAGCTCCTTTACTAAGAGAATTCTTTTTTCAAAAAGACTGTCTTACGACTGACAAACACCTTTTGCTCTACAGCAAGGTAGAAGTAGTGTCCTTTAGTTTTCTTTGGATATCCTACGAATAAGCATCTATCAGACTTAGATCCAAGCTTATCTATTTTTAAATGCTTGATATAAGCTGGATACTCCCAGATCCTAAGGTGTGAGAGCACTGGCTTACACCCAGTGCATATCTCATACAGTTTTATCGATAGATTTGCTTGGCACCTTATTAAAATATAGCAGACAATTTCTAAAGCATATCTCTAAAAGAAGATTGGCAGACTCGCAAAGTCCATCATGGATTGGACCATGTCTAATAAGGTTTGATTCCTCCTTTCAGACATCCTGCTATGTTGTGGTGTTCCAGGAGGGGTCCATTATAAGAGAATTTCATTCTCTTCCAGATATGTCAAGAAATTACTGGTGAGGTATTTACCTTCTCGATCTGATCGAAGGATCTTAATACTCCTTTCAGTCTGTTTCTCTACTTCAACATGAAATTATTTGAATATTTTAAATGATTCTGATTTATGCTTCATAAGATAGATATACTCATACATCGATAGGTCATCTGTAAACGTAATGAAGTAGTAGTATCCACCTCTAGCACTTATGTTCATAGGTCTGCATACATCAGTGTGTATTAAACCCAAGACATCATTGGCTCTTTCATCTTTTTTCTTAAAAGGTGACTTAGTCATCTTACCAAGTAGACAGGATTCACAGGTAGGCAATGATTCACAATCATCTATTTTAAGGATACGTTCCTTGACCAACCTGTCAATCCTATTCTTGTTCATATGACTAAGCCTACAATATCAAAGATAGGATTCACTAATATTATTTAATTTAGGATGTTTACTAGCTGTGTACATTACACCAATAGATTGTAATATTATGCATATGTCATGTTTTAATTGTCCACGCATAATTACAGTATCATCATAATGACATCACAAAAATTATCCTTTATTATAAACTTGAAACCAAGTTTGGCCAAAAGACCTACAAAGATGACATTCATCAATAAAGAAAGATAATAATAATAATCATCTAACATAACACTACTGGACTTGAAGATAAGCTGCAAAATTTTCAAGGCTAGAACTGGAACAAGGTTTCCATCTCCAACATTTAGGAATCGCTCGCCTTCTTGAAACTTTATACTTACCTACAGTCCCTACAATGAATTAAATATATTAATCAAATTTTTGATATCTAATACTTAGATAGTAGTATCACAAATAGAGAAATTACAAGGAGTTATCATATAAGTACCTTATGAAGCAACCGTTTGCTTCTTTCTCTTATTTTTAGGCCTGTTTGGATCAAGGATGGCTATATAAGCAGGATAATTTCTCTTCCAATGATCCAGCTTCTTATAAAATAAATATTCTACCTGGCTCTTATCAACTTTTGATGATTTGCTCTGCTTAGTATTGGCAGCACGAGATTTCTGCACCTTCTTCTTTTCTCTCTTAAAAGATCGACGACCTGCAAATGAACCTTCCACTAAATTCACTGGCTCTTTTTGGAACTGGTGGCCCTTCTCAAAAGTCTACAGTAATCTTAATAAACCATAATAGTTCACTACAGGCTTCATCATTTTGTAATGACTGAGAAAGGATAGGTAAGATTTTGATAGCGAATTGAGGATTGCATCCTTGCCTAATTGTTCATACAACAAAAAGTCAAATTTGTTAAGGCATTCAATCTGGTTAATCATGTATAATATATGATCGGTGACTGGAGCCTCCTTTCACATATGGGCATTGAATATTGTGTAGGAGGTTTTATATCTTTTCGCATCCTCTAGGGTGTCGAAGGACTAATTCAACATTTGAATGATCTCCTTGAAAGAATAATGCCCTACAAGTCCATCACAAATGGAATGTGATAGAATATTTTTGTAATTTATCTTTCAAACTCATGTAAATTGATATTTATATTATTAATAAAATAGATATTTTTGATTCATTATATGCTGCATCTTATTAATTTTAAGATTATAATGAACCCCATAGGTCTGGATAATGGTTTTAGGGCCGTGATGAGATCATGCCAGTGAGATTTAATTCTCTGATAGGCCTGATCTAAAGTATTTTTAGATATTGGTACATTGAGTAGGGGTTCAATGATACTGGTAAGACTGGTATGTCCTATGTATGCTCAGAAATGAGGGTGGTTGATCTCACAACCACTTGTGTGGTGACACTAATATAAAAATATGGGTATTCATTAGAGAATAAGTTCATTGAATTGACCTACGAGAGAATATCAGATGGAGTCTTATTTATATGTCAACTGATGTTTCTCTAGTGGAAGTTATGTAAGTGATCCTTAGACCTGAGGTCACCATGATACCTTATGTACTTGGATCCATATTTTGGTTTACTATCTAACTTGATTCTCTGATCCTTATGTGGGATGTTTTGGATATGGTGAAGAGTACATAGAGATTATGAGTGATCAATAAGGGATCAGTCACTCCTAATAAGAAGAGCAAACATCCTATGTGATCTCATAGGTCAGTGATTCTGGAAGTCTTTGGCCAAAGCAGGATGACAATTAGAAAAAAAATTTTAGTGTATCATCAACTGAATTGTTACCTTCTGATCGAGATACATAATGATAAATAATTGAATTTGATATATTTCTATACCCACAGCTCATCTGAGATATTGTTTGACTGAAAGACTGAATTACATGAAAACTTACCACTGAAGGATATTTTGATAATTTTTTATCAAAATTTTAAATCTTTTGAGTAGTCATGACCCATTGCCAAATGTCAATCTTGACTTATGAAATTATCAAAATTAAAAAAGTTTAATTTTGGAGTCACTTTAGAAGAGTCCAAGTTGATTGAGACTCTTCAGGTGACCTAATCTTATCATATTAGGATTACGTCGAAAGTCTAGGTCCACTGCTGGCTAGATTTGGAGCCCAATGGATCATACACTTTGAAATTTGATCTTGATCTGATCTAATTAGAGTTAAATATAAATTCTATGGGTTAATTTGATATGCTAGCATATTGTATTAACCCAAGTTCCCAAATTGGTTTAGATCAAATTGTTTGAGCTAACCTAAACCAATTGGCTTTGACCTAATGGGCTTGGGTCAATTTGGATTAGATCCTTATCCAACTTGAAAGAGTTTCAAGTGGAGAAGGAGTCCTCCACATCCATTAGAAGTTACAGTAAAAAATAAATGCTGCCCACCTTAAATTGACGTGAGAAGTGGAGAGTCCTTCTTAATGAAAGATCTTAACTATTACACATTACCTTAAATTCTCGATCAGTTCTCCTATGATTTGATACCAAATTTAATTTAGATTTTTATGACACATAGAAGACTGAGAGTTTTCCTACTTCAAGTATCTAAATCTCTAAAAATTCACTCAATAAATTTATTTGGTGTATGGGAAGTTAAAGCACCAAAGGTTGGCACCCCATGGTCACATGTGACGTCCCTTGGTCCCCTATTTATAGGGGATGCCCCAGATGGTTTTTTATGGTGATTTTTGGCTGAGACAAAGAGGGGTAATTTGGTAAATAAATAAAAAAATCTAAAAAAAAATTGATGAAAAAAGAGAGAATTTTGAGTGGCAAAAGTTGCTACTAGGGTGGTGAGATTTTCAGAAAATGTTGCTTGAGTGCCCTAGGATTTAATTTTTTCATGTATTGGAGAAAAAAATTAAATCTTAGATTGTATGACATCTGAAGAGTGTCTTCTTGGTGTTATTCTAGTGGTGAGATCGAAAGTAACTGGGCTTTAGTGCAATCGTGATGCAAGTTTGAAGCCGACAGTGTTCTTGAAAAGACAAGACTGCGATAGCGCATCGGTTGGGAAGGACTTTGGCCAACTTTCGTGTGGATCACCATTGGAAGACTTCTACCTTGGGGTCTTGTGGAGAACACCAACATGCCACTTTTTCATATTGGTTAAAGTATAATTATTTATCTCTTTGCATGCTTGAATTTGCTTTGATCGTGATCAGCAAAGTGATTCTAGGATTTTTGATTCGGCTCGATAGTCTTATTTGATAAAGCTATTGATTTGCTTATCTTAAATTTTTTAAAAATTACTTTTCTATATATGGCTAGAACTCAATAGTGGTATCAGAGCCACCTTTGTCTAATTTGATCAAACAAGTGCAATAGTTGTGCATAGAATCGTTCTTGTGCATATCTTGCCAAAAAAATTTGCATTGATTTATAGCATCAATCTTTTAAACTCAAAAATTATTTTTGACTTATATATGCCATGATACATAATTTTAGTCATTAAATTATTAATTTATAATAATTTTAAAATTTATATTATCATGGTTGTATGATGCTCAAATTGATGCATTGTTAAGGGTGCAAAGCATGCCTAATGTGATTAGGGTTTGCTATTTTTCTTTGATATGCTTGATATATATTTTGATTTTTATTGCATCCTTATATGATTTTAGTATGTCATATGATTGCTATTTAGAATAGTAGAAGTATATCAAGTTACATAATTTATAGTGTACATTTTATGTGGTTGTAGTTAGGATGTGTTGAGACCAGTTTAAAGTCCCTCATAAAAAATTATATTAAGTTGTAATATCGGGATTCATGTTTTAATCAAAAGTTGAATTCTTAAGATCAATTGATGTTGAGAAAAATGTGATAGGTGGTTTTCCAGTTAGATCTGTATTCTAGCCTGGCCAACTCTGTTGGTGTCTAGAAAATCTATGGGGGAGCTTCCCATCTACTTACCTGGCCAAATTTGCTCTTGTTGATTTTTGATTAGATTGATTAGTGATATAGACATTACAAGGGCCTTCTTTCAAACTTAGTCGATAGAGTATGTCAAGATCTTAGTGAGCTTGTTGTGCTATCCACAAAGCTTACTATAGAAATTGATATAATATTGATCAAGTGCATATTGATACTTATGGCATATTTGAATGGTGTTGTTTTGTTGTGCTATCCACAAATGCAGCATTATTTAAGTATGACCATATAGGATTGAAGGGTCAACTTAACCAGAACACTATAGTTTGTTGTGCTATCCACAAGACTATATGTGATTTAGAGATCAGAGTGAATGATGTTGAAAATTATAAAGGTATAATTGGTAAAGAGTTACCTACTCTTGAACTCATGAATGCTTGTTGTGCTATCCACAAGGTGTTTATGAAGAATAGAGATCTCAACTCCATCAAGAAATATTAGAATATTTCTCGATTTTCATATTTGAGGACTATGAAGTTTGATAAAATAGTGGGAGACACAATTAGATAAAAATCCTAATCTAGTTGTGCATGTCATCATGAGTTGTCCGCTTATATTATGTTCTTGTTGTTGAAGATTAACTTCTACATATCATCCTCACTTTCACTTAGAGGTATCTCAGATGCAAACAAGTTGACTGGACCTAACTATGTCGACTAATTAAAGAACTTGAGAATTATTCTCACTCAGGAGAAAGTCTCCTATATTCTGGATACACCTACTCCAGATTCTCTTAGGAAAGATGCTTTCGAGGAGGATAGGGCTGCATGCAAGATATGGAAAGATGACAGTATGACTGTCAAATGTATCATGCTTGCCTTCATGAGCAACAAGCTCTAGAGGCAGCATGAGGACATGGACGTTCTCTCTATTCTCCTTAATCTTAAGGAGCTATATGGGAAACAAAGTCGGACTGCTTGATATGAGATATCGAAGCAATTGTTCCATGCCTGTATGATTGAAGGTTCTTCTGTGCAAACGTATATCCTAAAGATGATTGATTTGATCACTTGTTTGGGATAATTAGGTTTTGTCATGGATGATGAACTAAGTCAGGATTTTATCCTGCAGTCTCTCCCTGACTTCTTTTCTCAGTTTGTTATTAATTATTACATAAACAAACTGAATATCAGTTTGTCAGAACTGCTGAACATGTTGAAAATAGTAGAGAGTCATTTCAAGGGTGAAAAGGCTCAGATCCTTCATGTTGATAAGATCAGCAAGAAGAAGGCAAAAAAGGGTTCCAAAAAAAAGTTAAATCCTAAGACTAGCATCTCCATGAAGAAGGCAAAGAAGGTCTCTGCCAAAGGTACTTGTTATCACTATAGCAAAGAGGGCCACTGAAAGAGAAATTACAAAGAGTACCTAGCAACCATGAAATCAGCAAGCGTTGCTAAAGATTTGTATATGATACAAACTAATTTATCAGTAAGTATTTTATTTTCAGATTATTGGGTATTGGATACTGCTTGTAGTTCACACCTTTGCAAATCATTGCAGGGTCTATAAAAAATAAAGAATCTGAATAAAGGTGACTTCGAGCTGTTCGATGCTAGTGGAGAGTCCATTCAGGCCGAAGCTGTAGGAATCAGAATTTTGAAGTTGCCTTTGGATAAAATTTTGGAACTAAAGACCTATTATTATATTCCTGATATTATTAGAAATATTATTTTTGTACCATTATTATTGGAACAAGATTTTGAAATAATTACAAAGAACAATGGTTGTTCTATTTATTTTTTTAATAAATATTATGAAAGTATTTTTATTAGTATTGGCTTTGTTAGGTATAAAATACCTCCCAGTCGAAGTTCATGACAGGAATGACCCTCCGAGGATTCTACCTGTTGGGAAATGTGTCCAAAAAAGCCAATCGTCAAGCTGTTGACAGTTGAGCAACCAAGTATTGTAATTGATTTGTTAATAAATAAAATATATTTGACATCTTCATCATAAGCTTTCATCTTCTAATGAACTCCGTTGTTATGATAAAGTCCTTAGGACTATTTAAGTTCGATAAAGAGAGGATTTATCGATTAGTCCTTAAAACTGTTCACGACCAAATGATAAGCTGTTAATAAGGACGACAGCTTCTATCGAGCATAGGTCGCTGTAGGCCATATGAGTTGGTTGTCCTCTTAACCAAGGAGTGTGGAGACACTGGTATGGCATACAGGTGAGATGTAAGGGTACATCATCATTGAACGTGACCAACTCCAGAGTATTCTACTGTCGAGAATATCTCTGATGGGATATAGGTATAAGTGTCCCTTAGACCTGAGATCGCCTCAGTGACTTGCAAGCAACTCACTGTGCTTTGGTACTGGACTAACTGAATTTCTAATTCAGGGATGGAAGGCTTCTGGGCACAGTCAAGTACTTGCGAAGTCAGAGTATGATCGAGATGGGATTGACCACTCCAAGTGTTGGAGAAGAATGAGTCGCTGTATTTCAATTTAGCAAAACCTTGGCCAGGGTAATCCATCAGATGGATTTGATATTTTGAAATACAATGTGGACAACCTGATCAGAGTTGACAGTTGAGCTCTGGGGTGTCCTATGATCATTTTGGTCAAGGGGATGAATTATATGAAAACTATATCCGCATGGGTTCTAAGGATGTTGTTCTACACATTCGACCTATCCGATCGTTGGGTACCATTGCTAGATGGTCACTTCGATTGGTATAAGAATTTGTTCCTATGCTACCGGCTTAGGTTCAGACCTATGAGGTCACATACATTAGAGTTCATGATCCGATCAGATGGTTGATCAACGATTAAGAATCGTTCTAGGGTTAAATGATCAATACGATTGACATTTAACCCAGTGCAAGTGTTGCAGGAGGATCGATTAGCAATTCGATTGCTAATTGGCTTAATTTGATTAAGCCAATGGGCTGAGATTAAGTCTAATTAAATATGATTTAATTAGATTTATTTTGGGCTTGATTGGATCAAGTCCAATTGGTTGATTGGATAAGCCAAGTGCAAGGAAAAACTAGTCCTAGTTCAACTAGGACTTGGGTCAATCTAATTTCTAATTTGATTAGAAAATTAAATCAGATTTAAATCTAATTTAATCTGATTAAATTAGGTTCTTAATTGGGTTAAGATCTATTTTAACTGGGTTGATCTAATTTTGATTTGATTTGGTTTGGGAAACCAAATTAAAACAAGTCATAAGACAGAATCCTAGTAAGACTAGGATTCCACCTTGCGCCACATAATCCTTCTCCATGCCCTCTCTCTTATTCAACGCCAATCTCCACTTATTTTGTGTGATAAAAGCCCTCTTCCAGATTTCTCCCACGTTCACAAAAGGTCTCCTCTCTTCTTTCTTACATGGAAGGTGGTTTGGATCAAATCTAAAAGGAATAAGTTTGGATTTCGAATTCTATGAGATAGAGTTTTAGAAATCTAAAACTCTTTCAATTTTGCACCGAATTTATCCAAATTTTTTTTGAAATTTTCATGGATTTTAGGGTATACATTGTGTAGCCTTTTCTGGTGATCCATGTATAAAAATATGAAGGAGGTGCTCAAGAGTTGGGCGTCCCTTAACTTGCCATGTTTGGATAAGCCTTGACTAGGTGTTTGACCTAGACAAGGACTCTATCATATCTCTCTATATAAGATGAGTTTCTTCATGAAATTTTAGAAGATATTAGATATTTGAGAGTCCTTTGTGCCATCCAAAAATCAAAGAGAAATACCTTTGGGTCGTGGAGATATAAAAGATGCAAGTTTGGGTGTCTAGAGAGAAAAACGTGAAGAAGAAGAGGGTCTTCTTCTTGGGTTTTTGTTTTCATATCTTTCCTCCCTCCATCTTGAGTTTCCTGAGAGTGTATCAGATCTGAAACTCCTCCTTTTACTTTCCATCTTTGGAAGAGTCCAAATCAAGAAGAAGGAGGCACCTGATCAACCATCAAAGAAGGATCAGTGCAGTACTAGCATACTGTGCTGATTTTCTGAAGCAGGACTTCTGATCGAGATTCGTGGGCTCGTGTGGATGACTCCTAGAGGCCGGATGCATGTGCAGCTTACAACATCATCCTCAAGCCCAGATCAACAAGGTTAGAACGTCTAACTTGCAAGGTAATAGATCTGATCTATTTTTTAATGCATACATTAGATGTAGTATAGAAACACGTTGATATGATCAACATGTAGTTCATACTATATTTATATATATTTTAATTTTTGATTTAATACTATATAATAATCATGTAATAGGATCTTAGATCTAGGGATTTTCTAATTTTAAAAAATAAATTTTGATTTATTTTAGTCTTCCGCTGTATGATCTTGAAAAAGTTTCAAGATCTAACCCTGAAACCCTAGATCTGGTTCCTACAATTGGTATCAGAGCCTAGGTTCTTTATTACATGATTATTTGTACATGCTTACATTATTTTTTAGATTAGATCTAATTTATAATCTGATTATTAAATCTAAAATTAAAATTTTAGATCAATCACAAACTGCAAGGTTGTCCTGCTGTAAGGTTTACCCCTTACAGTGCAAAGATTGTCCTAGTTTGTGTAGATCTATCTTTAATCATAAATTTATTAGATATGATCTAGATTAAATTTATAATTTGTTAGATTTAAAAGATGTTTAAATCTGAAATAAAATCTCTTTGTTAATAATTTTTGTGCAAAGAAATTGTTTAAAGTTGAAATTGTTTCAATTACATGAACCTGTTTAGATTAGATCTAAAGTAGTTTCATGTTTATTTCACTTGCATCTTGATTATGAATCAAACATGCAATATGGTTGGTAGAATCATATTGTAAAATTATTTTACAAATATGAAAATTATTTTTCGAAAAGCCGAACCCAACCCTCAGCCCAAAACTTAATTAAGAATTAAGAAGTTGTTTGATTAGGTTCTAGGATTGTGAATTGAAGAACCTAAGACACAAATCATAACACATTGGGTTAATGGGTTAGTGGGAATTAGGTCCATTAATTGGGTTAGACCTATGGTTAGATTAAAGATGGACTTAATTAGAGAATTGACTAAATCTAATCAATTGTTATCTTAGATTAGGTCAAGGAGTCTCTAGATCAATTACAATAGTTGTAGTTGGTCAAGTCTATATCTTTAACGAGAACCAAATGGACTTGATTCTTGGCTAAGCGGTCTAGCACGAACTGTTAGGTTGATCTAATCGAAACTAATTAAACCAGTTGGTGTCTAAGGTAAACCAGGCCGGTGGTTTTTAATTGGGAGCCCGCTTACCTGGCCATTTCTGATGGTGTCTAAGGCAAGCTTTGGCAGACCCTCCCACTGATCGAACTTACCTGGCCTCTTGATAAAATTATATTTTGATCGGATCACTTGACTATTCGAGCTGACCCATGTCAGCTAGGTAAATCAGTGTGACTGATTTAGGTGCTCCTAGACCAGCCCTGGTCTCCCTTAAGCTGACTTGGTGAAGCCAGTGGGAGGATCATGATAAGCTGGTTCATCTGACTTCATCCTCTATATTATTTAAATCCTCTAAAATTATTAGGTCCTTAAAATGATAATGTTATGGAGATAACTGAGTCATAGCCTCCCATTAAGGTGTTTGATAATGAGTCCATTAACTCAATAATCATTGTAGACCCAAAGGCCCGGTGCTTGTTGACTAATGGAATTATCACTCATCATATGATGACTTGGAAGTGTCTCTCTAATGGTGGTTAGGTGAGCCAACCAAAGTTGGGCTTAATCATTCGTTGGTTAGATACACCAAGTATGATCATGTTAATGGTTGGACCTAACTGGATCCTTACAGTGGAGGCCAAAGCCTACTGATTAGGTTTTTGGGGCAAAATTAAAATTACTAGAAATTATTTAGAGAAACAATTGGTTATAAACCTACCCTTAGATGTACATGGGTTGACCAACCAAAGTTGGGCTTGTGTGCAGTCTAAGTGGATTCTAGTACTCGCTAAGGAATTAGGGTAATTCCTCGAGTTGGAGGTAGAGGCTACCAATTCGAATAAAATAGTGGGAGAAACCTTTTGATTAAAGTCCAAATCTTTAGGTTTAATGAATCAATTACTAATTAGGTTATGGTTCTCCTTTGTGCAAATATGGCCACTTCCCTATCGCTCCGATCATTGTTGGACAATGATAAGTTGGTGGGACCCAACTTCGGTAGCTGGTACCGAAAGTTGAAGATAGTCCTGGAGCATGAACGGATCCTATATGTGATAATAGATCCTGCACCTGAGGAGCCAGCTGTCAATGCACGTGGAACAATCAGAGACACTTACCAGAAGTGGCTCAGTGATCGGACCACGGTGCGCTGTATCATGCTGGCTATCATGAGCGACGAGTTCAGTCGCAGATTCGAGACGGCTCAGCCAAAGGACAAGCTTCAAGTGTTGGAGGATGCCTTTGGCACACCCGATGACGTGGAGAGGCACAAGACTAGCTATGCCATCTTTAATGCCAAAATGCGGGATGGTGCCTCTGTCACGAATCATGTATTGTACATGATCGAGCTGATGGAATGATTGAGCAAGCTCGACTTTTCATTGCATGAGCAGCTTGGAAAAGATGCAATACTGAACTCGCTGCCCAAGTCTTATCTCCCATTCCTCACTCATTATAGAATGACAAAGCCTGAAGAGAACTACCACGGGTTACTGGGGTTGCTTCAGAACTTTGAGAAGGATCACCAACTTCACAAGGAGTCGGTGAATTTAGTGGGAGGTTCGTCTTCTGGTTCTCGACCTTTAAAGAAAGGGAATAAGAACAAGAAGAAGAAAGTAAAGAAGGTGCAAGTTCAGGCTAGGATATCAGTGCAGAGCCAGACCAAAAAGGTCAAGCCTGATAAGAGTCTATTCTACTGGCAAGCACCCTAGATTAGATAGTGTGTCAGATATCTACTTATGGCACTGTAGGCTAGGTCATATAAACAAGAACAGAATAAACAGATTGACTCAAGAGGGAATCCTCGAAGTTAGTGATTGTGAATCACTTCCAACCTGTGAGTCCTGTCTTCTTGGTAAAATGACCAAGTCACCTTTTACTGGAAAAGGTGAGAGAGCTACTGAGCTCTTGAGCCTAGTACATACTGATGTATGTGGGCCCATGAGCACCAGTGCTAGAGGTGGATATTTCTACTTCATAACTTTCACGGATGACCTATCCCGATATGGATATGTCTATCCGATGAAACATAAGTCGGATTCATTTAAAATGTTCAAACGATTCTGAAGTGAAGTAGAAAAATAAACTGGGAAGAGTATTAAAACTCTTTGATCTGATCGAGGAGGAGAATACCTTTCTAGTGAGTTTCTCACATATCTAGGAGAGAATGGGATTCTCTCCCAATGGACTCCTCCAGGAACACCACAGCATAATGGTGTGTTTGAAAGGAGAAATCAGACTTTGTTAGACATGGTCCGATCTATGATGGGTTTTTGCTAGCTTGCTGATATCCTTCTGGGGATATGCACTCGAATCGGCCTGTTATCTGTTAAATAGGATTCCAAGTAAGTCTGTAATTAAGACTCCATATGAGATATGGACAGGGCGTAAGCCAGTACTTTCACACCTTAGGGTCTGGGGGTGCCCGGCCTATGTCAAACGATTAGTCACAGACAAACTTGGACCTAGGTCTGACAAATGCTCATTCATAGGGTACCCCAAAGAAACAAAAGGATATTTTTTCTACCATGCTGATGAACAAAAGGTGTTCGTCTGCCTTAAGGCAATCTTTTTAGAAAAGGAGTTCCTTGGTGAAGGAACCGTTGCCTCTAAGGTTGAACTTGATGAAGTTCAACAGGTAGAAGGACCGACACCAATAGCTGAACCTGAGTCAGATATGATTAAATCACATCCGGAGCCCAATATACCTGCACCATTAAGGCGATCCGGTAGAGTACCGCGTCAGCCAGACAAATACTACGATTTCTTGGTCCGAGACGGTGATCCCATCGAACTTGATGAGAATAACGAGGATCCGATCACCTATATTGATGCTATGCAGAGACCTGATTCCGAGAAATGGCTTGAAGCCATGAAATCCGAAATGGAGTCCATGAAGGTCAACGATGTATGGACATTGGTTGAACCACCTGAAGGGGTTAAACCCATTGGGTGTAAATGGGTCTTCAAAAGGAAGAGGGGCACAGACGAAAAGGTGGAGACCTATAAAGCTCGTCTGGTTGCCAAGGGGTATCGTCAACGTTATGGTATTGACTATGATGAGATATTTTCCTCTGTGGCAATGCTCAAATCTATTCGGATAATGCTTGCAATAGCTGCCCATCTGGATTATGAGATCTGGCAGATGGATGTAAAGACAGCTTTCCTGAATGGAGAGCTGACTGAAGAGGTGTATATGATACAACCTGAAGGGTTTACATCCACAGATGAGTCCAAGGTGTGCAAGCTTCAGAGATCCATTTATGGACTGAAGCAAGCTTCTCGGAGTTGGAACATGCGTTTTGATAAGGTGATCAAAACGTATGGCTTCATTAAGAATGGAGAAGAGCCCTGCATCTATAAATGGGCAAATGGTCCAGTTGTGGTATACCTTGTCTTGTACGTGGATGACATTCTCTTAATCGGGAATGACATCCCCACACTACAGGGAATAAAAGTTTGGTTGTCATCACAGTTCTCCATGAAGGACTTGGGTGAAGCATCCTACATCCTAGGGATGAAGATCTATAGGGATAGATCTAAAAGGATGCTTGGGTTATCCCAGTCCATGTACATAGACACTGTGCTGAAGAGGTTCAGCATGGAGAATTCCAAGAAGGGCTATCTACCGATAGGCCATGGAATTTCTCTCTCTAAGAAGGATTGTCCGACAACTCCTGAAGAGAGAGAGCGTATGAGTAGAGTCCCATATGCTTCAGCCGTGGGATCTATCATGTACGCCATGACATGTACAAGACCAGATGTGGCATACTCACTAGGAGTAGTGAGTAGATACCAATCTGATCCTGGAGAAAATCACTGAAAAGTGGTTAAAGCCATCCTTAAGTATTTGAGAAATACTAAGGACCAATGGTTGGTTTATGGCGAGTCAGATCTGAAACTTGTGGGGTTCATAGACTCTAGCTTTCAATCTGACCATGATGACAGCAGGAGCGTGTCGGGTTATATCTTTACTCTGAATGATGGAGCCATCTGCTGGAAGAGTTTCAAGCAGCATACTGTGGCGGACTCTGTTTGTGAAGCGGAGTACATCACAGCATCGGATGCTGCAAAAGAAGCTGTGTGGCTGACGAAATCCATCACTGAGCTCGAAGTAGCACCCTCCCTCGATGGTCCGGTCCTGCTCTTTGCGACAGCACTGGTGCCATAGCTCAGGCGAAGGAACCCAAAGCACATCAGCGGACGAAGCACATCTTGCGCCGCTTCCATCTGGTCCGAAAGATCGTGGATCGAGGTGACGTCGACCTTCAGAAGATCGACGGAAAAGAGAACCTAGCCGACCACTTCACTAAAGCCCTGGCAATAAAGGAGTTCGACAACCACAAGTCGAAGATGGGTATTAGATACTATGCCGAGTGGCTTTAGGACAAGTGGGAGTTGTTGGGAAATATGTCCCAAAAAGCCAATCGTCAAGCTGTTGACGGTTGAGCAACCAAGTATTGTAATTGATTTGTTAATAAATAAAATATATTTGGCATCTTCATCATAAGCTTTCATCTTCTAATGAACTCCGTTGTTATGATGAAGTCCTTAGGACTATTTAAGTTCGATAAAGAGAGGATTTATCGATTAGTCCTTAAAACTGTTCACGACCAAATGATAGGCTGTTAATAAGGACGACAGCTTCTATCGAGCATAGGTCGCTGTAGGCCATATGGGTTGGTTGTCCTCTTAACCAAGGAGTGTGGAGACACTGGTATGGCATACAGGTGAGATGTAAGGGTACATCATCATTGAACGTGACCAACTCCAGAGTATTCTACTGTCGAGAATATCTCTAATGGGATATAGGTATAAGTGTCCCTTAGACCTGAGATCGCCTCAGTGACTTGCAAGCAACTCACTGTGCTTTGGTACTGGACTAACTAAATTTCTAATTCAGGGATGGAAGGCTTCTGGGCACAGTCAAGTACTTGCGAAGTCAGAGTGTGATCGAGATGGGATTGACCACTCCAAGAGTTGGAGAAGAATGAGTCGCTGTATTTCAATTTAGCAAAACCTTGGCCAGGGTAATCCATCAGATGGATTTGATATTTTGAAATACAATGTGGACAACCTGATCAGAGTTGACAGTTGAGCTCTGGGGTGTCCTATGATCATTTTGGTCAAGGGGATGAATTATATGAAAACTATATCCGCATGGGTTCTAAGGATGTTGTTCTACACATTCGACCTATCCGGTCGTCGGGTACCATTGCTAGATGGTCACTTCGATTGGTATAGGAATTTATTCCTATGCTACCGGCTTAGGTTCGGATCTATGAGGTCACACACATTAGAGTTCATGATCCGATCAGATGGTTGATCAACGATTAAGAATCGTTCTAGAGTTAAATGATCAATACGATTGACATTTAACCCAGTGCAAGTGTTGCAGGAGGATCGATTAGCAATTCGATTGCTAATTGGCTTAATTTGATTAAGCCAATGGACTGAGATTAAGTCTAATTAAATATTATTTAATTATATTTATTTTGGGCTTGATTGGATCAAGTCCAATTGGTTTATTGGATAAGCCAAGTGCAAGAAAAAACTAGTCCTAGTTCAACTAGGACTTGGGTCCATCTAATTTCTAATTTGATTAAAAAATTAAATCAGATTTAAATCTAATTTAATCTGATTAAATTAGATTCTTAATTGGGTTAAGATCTATTTTAATTAGGTTGATCTAATTTTGATTTGATTTGGTTTGGGAAACCAAATTAAAACAAGTCATAGGACAGAATCCTAGTAAGACTAGGATTCCACCTTGCGCCACATAATCCTTCTCCACGCCCTCTCTCTTATTCAACGCCAATCTCCACTTATTTTGTGTGACAAAAGCCCTCTCCCAGATTTCTCCCACGTTCACAAAAGGTCTCCTCTCTTCTTTCTTACATGGAAGGTGGTTTGGATCAAATCTAAAAGGAATAAGTTTGGATTTTGAATTCTATGAGATAGAGTTTTAGAAATCCAAAACTCTTTCAATTTTGCACCGAATTTATCCAAATTTTTTTTAGAATTTTCATGGCTTTTATGGTATACATTGTGCAGCCTTTTCTGGTGATCCATGAATGAAAATATGAAGGAGGTGCTCAAGAGTTGGGCGTCCCTTAACTTGCCATGTTTGGATAAGCCTTGACTAGGTGTTTGACCTAGACAAGGACTCTATCATATCTCTCTATATAAGATGAGTTTCTTTATGAAATTTTAGGAGAAATTAAATATTTGAGATACCTTTGTGTCATCCAAAAATTAGAGAGAAATACCTTTAGGTCATAGAGATATAAAAGATGCAAGTTTGGGTGTCTAGAGAGAAAAACGTAAAGAAGAAGAGGGTCTTCTTCTTAGGTTTTTGTTTTCATATCTTTCCTCCTCCATCTTGAGTTTCCTGAGAGTGTATCAGATTTGAAACTCCTCCTTTTACTTTCCATCTTTGAAAGAGTCCAAATCAAGAAGAAGGAGGCACCTGATCAACCATCAAAGAAGGATCAGTGCAGTACTAGCATACTGTGCTGATTTCCTGAAGCAGGACTTCTGATCGAGATTCGTGGGCTCGTGTGGACGACTCCTAGAGGCCGGATGCGTGTGTGGCTTACAACATCATCCTCAAGCCCAGATCAACAAGGTTAGAACGTCTAACTTGCAAGGTAATAGATCTGATCTATTGTTTAATACATACATTAGATGTAGTATAGAAACATGTTGATATGATCAACATGTAGTTCATACTATATTTATATATATTTTAATTTTTGATTTAATGCTAAATAATAATCATGTAATAGGATCTTAGATCTAGGGATTTTTTAATTTTAAAAAATAAATTTTGATTTATTTTAGTCTTCCGCTGTATGATCTTGAAAAAGTTTCAAGATCTAACCCTGAAACCCTAGATCTAGTTCCTACAATTGGTATCAGAGCCTAGGTTCTTTATTACATGATTATTTATACATGCTTAGATTATTTTTTAGATTAAATTTAATTTATAATCTGATTATTAAATCTGAAATTAAAATTTTAGATCAATCACAAACTGCAAGGTTGTCCTGCTGTAAGGTTTACCCCTTACAGTGCAAAGGTTGTCCTAGTTTGTGTAGATCTATCTTTAATCATAAATTTATTAGATATGATCTAGATTAAATTTATAATTTATTAGATTGAAAAGATGTTTAAATCTGAAATAAAATCTCTTTGTTAATAATTTTTGTGCAAAGAAATTGTTTAAAGTTGAAATTATTTCAATTACATGAACCTGTTTAGATTAGATCTAAAGTAGTTTCATGTTTATTTCACTTGCATCTTGATTATGAATCAAACATGCAATATGGTTGGTAGAATCATATTGTAAAATTATTTTATAAATATGAAAATTATTTTTTGAAAAGCCGAACCCAACCCTCAGCCCAAAACTTAATTAAGAATTAAGAAGTTGTTTGATTAGGTTCTAGGATTGTGAATTGAAGAACCTAAGACACAAATCATAACACATTGGGTTAATGGGTTAGTGGGAATTAGGTCCATTAATTGGGTTAGACCTATGGTTAGATTAAAGATGGACTTAATTAGAGAATTGACTAAATCTATTCAATTGTTGTCTTAGATTAGGTCAAAGATTCTCTAGATCAATTACAATAGTTGTAGTTGGTCAAGTCCATGTCTTTAACGAGAACCAAATGGACTTGATTCTTGGCTAAGCGGTCTAGCACGAACTGTTAGGTTGATCTAATCGAAACTAATTAAACCAGTTGGTGTCTAAGGTAAACCAGATCGATGGTTTTTAATTGGTAGCCCGCTTACCTGGCCATTTCTGATGGTGTCTAAGGCAAGCTTTGGCAGACCCTCCCACTGATCGAACTTACCTGGCCTCTTGATGAAATTATGTTTTGATCGGATCACTTGACTATTCGAGCTGACCCATGTCAGCTAGGTAAATCAGTGTGACTGATTTAGGTGCTCCTAGACTAGCCCTGGTCTCCCTTAAGCTGACTTGGTGAAGCCAGTGGGAGGATCATGATAAGCTGGTTCATCTGACTTCATCCTCTATATTATTTAAATCCTCTAAAATTATTAGGTCCTTAAAAGGATAAAGTTATGGAGATAACTGAGTCATAGCCTTCCATTAAGGTGTTTTATTAATGAGTCCATTAACTCAATAATCATTGTAGACCCAAGGCCTGGTGCTTGTTGACTAATGAAATTATCACTCATCATATGACGACTTGGAAGTGTCTCTCTAATGGTGGTTAGGTGAGCCAACCAAAGTTGGGCTTAATCATTCGTTGGTTAGATACACCAAGTATGATCATGTTAATGGTTGGACCTAACTGGATCCTTACAATGGAGGTCAAAGCCTACTGATTAGGTTTCTGGGGCAAAATTAAAATTACTAGAAATTGTTTAGAGAAACAATTGGTTATGAACCTACCCTTAGATGTACATGAGTTGACCAACCAAAGTTGGGCTTGTGTGCAGTCTAAGTGGATTCTAGTACCCGCTAAGGAATTAGGATAATTCCTGGAGTTAGAGGTAGAGGCTACCAATTCGAATAAAATAGTGGGAGAAACCTTTTGATTAAAGTCCAAATCTTTTAGGTTTAATGAATCAATTACTAATTAGGTTATGGTTCTCCTTTGTGCAAATATGGCCACTTCCCTATCGCTCCGATCATTGTTGGACAATGATAAGTTGGTGGGACCCAACTTCGGTAGCTCGTACCGAAAGTTGAAGATAGTCCTAGAGCATGAACGGATCCTATATGTGATAATAGATCCTGCACCTGAGGAGCCAGCTGTCAATGCATGTGGAACAATCAGAGACACTTACCAGAAGTGGCTCAGTGATCGGACCACGGTGCGCTATATCATGCTGGCTATCATGAGCGATGAGTTCAGTCGCAGATTCGAGATGGCTCAACCAAAGGACAAGCTTCAAGTGTTGGAGGATGCCTTTGGCACACCCGATGACGTGGAGAGGCACAAGACTAGTTGTGCCATCTTCAACGCCAAAATGCGGGATGGTGCTCTGTCACTGATCATGTATTGTACATGATCGAGCTGATGGAATGATTGAGCAAGCTCGACTTTTCCTTGCATGAGCAGCTTGGGAAAGATGCAATACTGAACTCGCTGCCAAGTCTTATCTCCCATTCCCACTCATTATAGAATGACAAAGCCTGAAGAGAACTACCATGGGTTACTGGGTTGCTTCAGAACTTTGAGAAGGATCACCAACTTCACAAGGAGTCGGTGAATTTAGTGGGAGGTTCGTCTTCTGGTTCTCGACCTTTTAAGAAAGAGAAGAAGAACAAGAAGAAGAAAGTAAAGAAGGTGCAAGTTCAGGCTAGGACATCAGTGCAGAGCCAGACCAAAAAGGTCAAGCCTGATAAGAGTCTATTCTACTGGCAAGCACCCCTAGATTAGATAGTGTGTCAGATATCTACTTATGGCACTGTAGGCTAGGTCATATAAACAAGAACAGAATAAACAGGTTGATCAAGAGGGAATCCTTGAAGTTAGTGATTGTGAATCACTTCCAACCTGTGAGTCCTGTCTTCTTGGTAAAATGACCAAGTCACCTTTTACTGAAAAAGGTGAGAGAGCTACTGAGCTCTTGAGCCTAGTACATACTGATGTATGTGGGCCCATGAGCCCAGTGCTAGAGGTGGATATTTCTACTTCATAACTTTCACGGATGACCTATTCCGATATGGATATGTCTATCTGATGAAACATAAGTCGGATTCATTTAAAATGTTCAA
Source organism: Elaeis guineensis (assembly GCF_000442705.2). Classification (NCBI taxonomy): domain Eukaryota; kingdom Viridiplantae; phylum Streptophyta; class Magnoliopsida; order Arecales; family Arecaceae; genus Elaeis; species Elaeis guineensis. The sequence goes on from NC_025998.2 coordinate 71,624,197, forward strand.
ACGATTCTGAAGTGAAGTAGAAAAATAAACTGGGAAGAGTATTAAAACTCTTCGATCTGATCGAGGAGGAGAATACCTTTCTAGTGAGTTTCTCACATATCTAGGAGAGAATGGATTCTCTCCCAATGGACTCCTCCAGGAACACCACAGCATAATGGTGTGTTGAAAGGAGGAATCGGACTTGTTAGACATGGTCCGATCCATGATGGGTTTTGCTAGCTTGCTGATATCCTTCTGGGGATATGCACTCGAATCGGCCTGTTATCTGTTAAATAGGATTCCAAGTAAGTCTGTAATTAAGACTCCATATGAGATATGGACAGGGCGTAAGC